>NC_038048.1:4374813-4674813 GCF_002211085.1 Panicum hallii | reverse complement strand
GAAATTATGGCTCATGATTTACAAAAGATTAATCCATTTTTTTACTGAAGTAACTATTTGACAGAATGGGATTACAGTGACAAACATTTGCATCCAATTGACAATTGGAACTGTTCAGTAGTTCTGTTGTCTGTAGATACAGTTTCAGTGCTAACAAATGGAGTTGTCTGAATACAGCAGCTTTACTGAGTAGTCTCCGTGCAGTTTTTCTTCTGTGCTATAGGCATCCTTTCTGATTGACTTCTTTGTTAATTTACAGCCTTGATATTGTCCGTGGATTTCGAGAGGAGGAATTACCATCAATATTTAATTGCATGAAGACTGCTATTCAATTATCAAAGGTGACCACTCTTGGTTTTGGATTACTTTGTTGAAGCTATATTATATTGTGCTTCACTGTTTTCAAATGTAAATCTCATGTGGGGCTGGGATTATGCTGTACTCTTTTAGTAGGATGCTACTCAGCGTTGTTATATGTGTAATTATTTTGGTTAGGCATAAACGTTTCCAAAAGTTTATGTACATCTAATTTATTATCCTTTTTACTCGGATAGCAACTACACCCAACACCACTCCGCAGTTTTGCATAGACACCAATGAATGACATGAACAAGCAGAGCAGATCACTTGGAGACCGAGTACACTGCCTGCCCACCTGGGAAACCAGTTCTGGCAGCTGCGAGACTAATTCCTGACAAAAAAAAATTTACCCGGGTGACAACTAAATTGGTCAAAACATAAACCAAATGGATGTCCTGCTGGCTGCTGCTGGATTAGAGTAATGGCGAGGCTGGCAGCATAGTTTCGAAGAGCAATCATGGTGGACTTGTTGCAGCACTAGACTAGAGACCAGCAATGACTGATCGGAACTCGTGGGGTGATGACAGATTGGATACCAATGGCTTTAGATTGAAGGGGAAGTTTTCAGTCCTATAATGGTCATGGTGATGAGGGATGACACAAGTGAGGTGAGCTAGTTCACTGATATAAGTTGCATGCCTGGACTGCAGTGGTTTCAAGTGAAGTTAGGTGGGTTTGCAATGATCTGATGCCATGATATAGGAATGCAATTGACAATTGCACATTTCTGTATTAACATCAAAATTTATGCGAGAGGGTGAGAAGGTATACACTATACACACCTCATATACTTAAGATAATAGGTCATGACATAAATTTGTTTGAATTCTCTCCTCCTAGTCCCAACTTCTGAGCTAGACCTGAAGTTACTATGCTAAACATGAGTGTGGGTGCCATTGAAGCTGCCCTTAGAGTTGGTCTTATTTATAATGCTGAAATCAAAGAAATCAAAACTGGGTACTCTTTGATCCTCCAGCATCACTAAAGAGAAAAAATTGCAAATGGACAAAATCTGTCTTGCTGTAATATCAAGTGTTGGTCAAGCATACTAAGTTATTTGCACAGTTTTATTTTATCTTGCTGTATGTTTTCTGTTGATCAAGTATTTTTCGCTAACCTCCACTATGGTTATCTGCATGTTCCAGGTGGGCAACACTGCCGTTATTGTTGATCCATCAAGTACACAAATAATTGCAAAGGCTACAGACCAGACACACCAGCATGATACATCTGAAGAAGGAAACAAATTTTCTGAAGTCAGAGCAGATGATACCTGCTCTTTGAGTGAACCAACTGATAATGATGGTAATTTGTTACTTCCAAGATTCTTTCTTTCTAAACCCAACAGTTTGAACATGGAAGTATCATGTATAAATCCTTGGGGATGGACGAAACAAAGGACTATGGAGCAGAAGCCATTGCCCAGTAAAGGCTGTTTTGCATGGCATCCTCTAAGACACGCTGCCATGGTTGCCATTGAAAATGCTGCTGAGAGAGATAGAATGATGTTCCCTTCTTCAACTTCAATAACGAAGCCAGATTCAAATGGCAACCTGGAGAACTATAATGAACCGGCAAAAAGGCTAAAGACAGATACAAAAGTGAGCCTTATTGCTTGTTGGCATAAAATTCTCATTGCAATTACTTATTTACTGTTTTATGAAACTAGCAATGATCCTCTACTTTTTTTTCTGACTTGATCAAATTTGAACATCAGGATAAAGAGCAATCTGCAGATGAATCATGCTGCAGCGACTTGTCCGAAACAAGCAGACCATATCTGTGTACAGGATTTGATATCTACCTTGTTTGGGAACCATGCACAATGTAAGTTCAATCTTCATCCAACTTTGACATCATTTCTCCCCTCTTATTGTTTGTCTTGCTTACCTGTTGCTTTATTTGAAGGTGTGCGATGGCACTTGTACATCATAGATTTAAGCGTGTGTTCTACGCTTTGCCTAATCCAGTTAATGGAGCACTCGGTGGAGTCTACAGGTTGCATGGGGAGAAAAGTCTTAATCATCACTACAACGTATTTAGGGTTTCAGTACCTGAGGCATACTTGAATGGTTTGAATGATGGTTCGAAACAATGCTGATAGAATAGAACCTCCTGTTCCATTTTTCTTGGAGGAGGGATCCATGGCTTTCTGTTTTGCAGCATGGATGTCATTTTTGGTACAAGGGCCTCGGATTAGGCTTCCATGGTAGTGTCCTGTTGTATCATTAGAATATTACCTCTGTTTTATCACTAAAATTCGCTCCATCTTTCCTCATTAATATAATTGGATGCTATTGACTTTTTATGGTCTTGGAGATGTGGCATTGACCTGGAGCTATTTTTGCCTTTACTGTGCACAATTTGCGTCAGAGTCTATTGCTGTTTCAAGGAGCTATGAGCTATCTGATCCTGATTTAGCTGTTCAATCTATAGTTCATATAGGAGTGGTTCAGAAATTTTGTTTGTTGCATACAACTTTTAAGTCCCGCACTTTTCTCTAAGTATACGAACTTTAGAATCTACATCAAGAAGCTGGCGAAAATGAATAGTAATACCCATTTCTCTTGTACAGAGATTGCATGCTAGTCTGCATCTTCTGAAAGATGCAATGCAATCAGAACTCGGCCATTTTACATCAAAACAAGCTTCAATGCTTTAAGCATTGCAAACACTGCTAAATCTTGCACATCTGCATGAGCATGCAACCGAATTTCCATCTTTATTCGAACAAACATACACTGAGCTCTCATTAAAAAAGGCATTAAAGCCTTTGCTCCAAGGTCTAATCCTATGTCCTCCAAAAAATAAACAGAAACAAATGCAAACAACCTATCCTCTCATCATTTACAAAGCTCACCACCATCACTAACTTGCTCCAAAACAGTCTCGACATTCTTCATCTGCTGAGAACAACTTGGTGCTGCATCACATCACCTCCCTGGATGTTTAGTTTGCGGCCCTGCTTTTGCGCTGGTTCAGCTTCAGCCAAAGGGCGACTTGTCCTTGTTGGACGAGGAGTAGATGGCGGAGAAGCTGCTGCTGCTGCAGCTGTTGCTGTTGCTCGGGCCCTGCCGGTACGGCGGCGTGCTCGACGTCGACGATGACGCCAACTTGGCTGCCGTCGCTGCCGCCGCGGCATGATGGGACGGAGGCGACGAGCCGCCCTTGAGGAGGACATCGACGTTGGCCACGTCCTCGCGCTCCAGCCGGATCTCCTTGAGCATCGCCGCCACGTCCTTCATGGTCGGCCGGTCGTCGGGCGTCGGGCTCACGCACAGCAGCGCCACGCCCATCACCTGCAGCATCTCCTCCACCTCGGCGGTCGACCGTCCCTGCAGCGCCGGGTCCAGCACGCCGGCGCGGTCCCTGCTGCGCCGCCGCACCCAGTCCACCACGTGCAGGCCGTCCGGGATCGTCGGGTCGATCGGCTGCTTCCCCGTCAGCACCTCCAGCACCACCACGCCGTAGCTGTACACGTCGCTCTTCTCCGTGATCTTCATCATGTACCCGTACTCTGCACGATCATCCATTGTTTGTTCATCAGAATTCAGAAACAATGTTCATCTCAAATAATTGCGACAATTTTCAGCAAAAGCTTACAATTCAAAAGTAGGTACGTACCAGGGGCGATGTACCCGTAGGAGCCGGCGACGGTGTTGGACGACCGGCCAAAGTCGCCGTCCTCGACGAGCTTGGCGAGGCCGAAGTCGGCGATGTAGGCCTCGAAGTCGAGGCCGATGAGGATGTTGTTGGCCTTGATGTCCCGGTGCACGATCGGCGGCACGCAGTCGTGGTGAAGGTACGCGAGCCCCTGCGCGGCGCCGAGCACGATGCGGTACCGGACGTCCCACTCCAGCTGCGCGCCGCCGCCGCCGCGGCGCTCGTGGAGCACCGCGCCGAGGCTGCCGTTGGCCATGTAGTCGTACATGAGCAGCCGGGTGGTCTTGTTCCAGCAGCACCCCAGGAAGCGGACGATGTTCTTGTGCCGGATGGTGCCCAGCGTGCGCACCTCCGCCGAGAACGAGTCCCGGACGCGGCCGCTCGTGCCGTCGTCCTTGCACGCCGCCGCGTGGGTGCTGGCCGGCCACAGCTTCTTCACGGCGATCACCTCGCCGGTGTCGAGGCTCACACGGTACACCACGCCGGAGCAGCCCTTGCCGATGATGTTGGCGTCGACAAGGTTCCTCACCACCTGCTCCACCGAGAAGCTCAGCTTCTGGAACGGCGTGAACTGCCACGGCCACGACAGCTCGCCGCCGCTCTCCGAGTCGCTGCCGCCGCCGCCGCCGCCGCTCTTCCCGCCGCTGAAGCTCATCCGCCGCGCTCGCAGTATGCCGATCATGCCAAGGACCATCGCCACCGTCGCGGTCACCAGCAGCGCGATGGCCAGCTTCAGGCGGTGCACGCGCTGCGCCTCCTCGGCGGTGTTCATCACCGGGTGCCCGTTGGCGTCGATGCTCACGAAGCAGACGTCCCCGCCTTTGGTGCAGAGCCCGGCATTGCCGGCGAGGCTGGACGCCGAGAGCTGCCGGAAGAGCTTCGTGTCGGGGAGGTACCCGGAGAAGTTGTTGTTCGACACGTTGAGCGTCACAAGGTTGTCCAGCCCGGCGAGCGGCGCGAGGCTGCCGTCGAGCGCGTTGTACGAGAGGTCGAGCACCGAGAGCTTGCTCAGCGCCGATATCTTCGCCGGGATCGGCCCAGTGAGGCCGTTCCGGCTCAGATTCAGAGCAATGTCGAGCCCGTCGATGCCGCAGAGCTCGTCGGGGATGTTTCCAGTGAGGTCGTTGTCGCTCAGGTCCAGGAGCTCGAGGTTGCGGCACTGCCCGAGCACCGGTGGTATCGGCCCGGACAGCGAGTTGCCGCAGAGCACCAGCCTGCTCAAAGTCTCTAGGTTCCCGAACGCGCCTGGCACGGCGCCGGTGAGCCGGTTGTGCGAGACGTCGAGCTCCTGCAGGCCGTGCACCGCGGCGAGCGACTCTGGCAGTTGCCCGGAGAGCGAGTTGTTGCTCAGGTCAAGCATCTGGAGCTGCGAGCAGTTGCCGAGCTCGGCCGGCACCGGCCCGGCGAGCCGGTTGCTTCCGAGGTCGAGGAAGTTTATGCTCTTCATGCCCGACACGGACACGGGTATCGACCCCGCAATGCGGTTGCCGCCGAGCCGCAGCCGTACGAGGCTGGCCGCCTTGCCGACCTCCGGCGGCAGCGGCCCGGAGAGGTCGTTGGAGAGGAGGAGCAGCTTGGTGAGGTTGCGGAGCAGGAAGAGCCCCGGCGGTATGATGCCGGTGAGGTGGTTGTGTGAGAGGTCGAGCGCCTGGAGGTTGGCAAGGGACGCGAGCGTCGCCGGGATGGCGCCCTCGAGCTGGTTCTGCCACGCGAAGAACACCTGCAGCCCGGAGAGGCGGCCGAGCTCGGGCGGGATGAGGCCGGAGATCTCGTTGGTGTCGACCTGCAGCTGCACCAGCGACGTGGCGTTGGCGAGCGACGGCGGGATGGTGCCGGTGATGTTGTTGTCGCTGAGCATCAGATCCTGCAGCTCCGGCAGCCGGCCGAGCGACGCCGGAATGGTGCCGGAGATGGAGTTGATGGAGAGGTCGAGTGACACCAACGACGTGAGGTTGCCGAAGGACTCCGGGATGGGGCCGGTGAGCGCGTTCTGCCAGAGCAGCAGCTTCTGCAGCTGCGGCAGGGCACCGAGCGACGGCGGCAGCGGGCCGGAGAGCGAGTTCTCGTAGAGGTAGATGTTGGTGAGGTTGGAGCAGTTGCCGAGCTCCGGCGGGATGGCGCCGGAGAGCGCCGTGGTGTAGATGGACAGCGTCTCGAGGCTCTGGAGCTGTCCGAGCGACGCCGGGAGCGGGCCGGAGATCTTGGTGTCGGCGAGGCCGAGCACGACGAGGTTGGAGAGCTTGGAGAAGGAGTCCGGTATCGGCCCCGCCAGGTCGTGGTTGCCGCCGGCGCGCAGCGACTCGAGCAGCCGCAGCTCGCCGAGCGAAGGCGGGAGCTCGCCGGAGAGGCGGTTGTCGAACAGGTGGAGGTTCTTGAGCGTCGGCGCGAGGCCGGCGAGCTCCGGAGGGATGGGGCCTGACAGCTGGTTGGAGTTGAGCGCCAGCGTCTCCATCGCCGTGGCGTTGCCGAGCGACGGCGGGATGGGGCCGGTGAGCGCGTTGCCACTGATATCAAGCACGGCGAGGCGGCGGCACCGCCATAGGTTGTCAGGGACGCCGCCGGTCAGGTTGGCATCAGAGACCACGAACGACACGAGCCCGGGAAGCGCGGCGCAGAGGCCCGCCGGGACGGTGACAGCGAGGTGCTCGGACTGGAAGGACACGGACGTGACGCCCCCTCCGGCGCCGGCGCCGTCGCAGGAGATGTGGGACCAGTTGCACGGGGACGCCGCGGCCGGCGACCAGTCGGGCGGCCGCGCCGCCGTGGTGTTCAGCCAGGACGTCAGGAAGGCGACCTCTGACGAGCCCGCGGCAGCAGCGGAGGGGGAAGAGGCGGCGAGGAGGAGGTGGAGTAAGAGGAGGGGAAGGGGGAGGAGGAGGTGGCGGCGGCGCATGGGGCTTGGCGATGGCAATGGCAACGGCAGCCGCATGAAAAACTGCGCGGTGTTTGGGGCTCGGGCAGTGCACAATGCACCAAGCAAGGGCTTGCTTGCTGCCCCGGGAGTGGCGATGATCTCAATGGAGATGGAATGGATTCAATGCTAGCTGTGTGGAGGAAGGAGGAGGAGCTCTCTCTCCCTCTCAGACTCTCTCTCTCTCCCCTGCTTCTCTCTCTTCCTCAAAACCCTCAAAGTAAGGTGTTTGCTTGTGTCCTGCCGCTTGCCTGCTCGGTTGTTGCAGGAAGAGGTGGACGATGAATGGGTTCTTGCATCAAGGCATCGGGCTCCTCAAAACCCTCAATGCCCTCTTGTTCTTTCTCTGGCCTTCTCTCTCTTGGTGGTGGAGAGAGAAAGCATTTGCATTGGAGGGCGGGAAAGAAATTAGTGAGGCACTGACAAATTAGGGGAGAGGAGGAGGGATTAGCAATGGCTCGCTTCCTGCCTCTTTTGCTTTGAGTGTTTTCTATACTTGCAATGCTACACGCACCCTGCAATATGCCTTTAAAGTCAAACATCACAATTTGAATCAAATTGTATACATGCTTAGTGTATAAATGCTATAAAAACATTAATATTTCGATGTGTTATTCGATACGATATTGCCTTTATAGAGATTAAAATAAATTGATGGTCATAACATACCTCTAAAGATTGTTTTCAAATCCCAACGAAGAACGGAGGGTAACGAACGTGTTGTTAATTCCATCAAATATGAGCGCAATTAATATTATATATGTATTCCAGGCATTTTTATATAATGCGATAAACATTTATTTCCATGCAGATATAGTGTGGCTCCAACATCCATTGCTTAAAACCTAAATTCAACTTCCAAATGTGCTTGGATATCTGTATACTCTTTCTCGATTGAATTGAATTGTTAGAGTAAATATTATGAATTCTTTTCATTCTATGAAACTGCACTAGCTAGTAGATAGCAACAAAATGTGATGATCATATCTAGCTATGCAGTCTGCTTTTCTATCATACCACTAATCGCCTGACCGGCTTTCAAAGTTTCGGTTCTCGGTGTTGGCACTGGATATAGGCATATAGCCCCAATCAAAGGTTTGAACATTTCTTCCATCTCCTTTTAATGAAAAACGTTCCAAGGCACACGTCACGAAGAAAAATTTCTTCCAGACTAGTTGTGAGCTACAATAACTGGCCTCGAAGATTTTCTTGTTCAAATCCTAAAATTTCTACTTAACTCCATACTTTCGCTATCAATCTTGGTTGAGGGAAAAATGAAGTTGGCACAAAATGAGCAGCCGGTGTAGAATGCCAGGTTAGTTGATACAGTTAATTCTGAACATAATGTACAATCAGCTATCTGAAGTTGCACAAGCAATTTGATAAATCTGTTAATTCTGAATGTATGTATAGATATCGTTTGTTCCGCAGACTAACCATTGATAGATTAAACAGCTAGCGTACGGCACTGCAAGCCTGTCCCTCTCTAAGCCAAACCAGTGGTTAGTCCAGTACAGTAGTAGTGCATTGTTAGCATAGAGATGTGAAGATGCCGGCATGGGTTATTCATTGGATCACGCGTACGTCACGCGAGCGCGCAGAGCCTAAACAAGATTAGTTACTACTGTAACTATTTAGTATTAGTTACCAGCTTTCCATAGCATCTTACGTGGTGATAGTACTCTTGCAGATGCATATGTGCTGCCTTCTCAAGTTGTCATCACCTCCACGCACGTATGAATAATGAATATGATGCCACACTGCACAGTGCCACAGCAAGCGGTGAGTTGCAATTTTAGATGATATGATCGAGCTAGTGCCACAGCCTCCATTGCAAGTAACAAGGGGTTAGTTAATCAAACACAAACCAAGACAAAGGTAAAAGACTACTCTGTGTGAGTTGAGGATTAATTACTTATACTTAGGTAAAACGTTAGTCGGTCCTTTTTACCTTTGCATTCGCATTTTAGCCCCTCTAGATGCATATTTTTATGCACTAAGATCATGCAACACTAAACCATGAGTGTGAGACATTAACAAATTAGATAAATATCTGTCAAGTCATTCCTAAACAAGGAGTTGTCAATTTGGGTCAGTCCAGCAAACCTAAGGAACAGACAATATTCGTCTCATGTCTTTTGAATCATGAGAAATACTCCTTGTAGTGAAACAATTTCTCATGATCCATTTTATTTAACTATGTAAGTGTTTTAGTATATCGTTTTTTGTGGATTGGCATTTCAAATATTGTTTCTATTGACAAATTGATGTGAAGATCTGTATTAATACAATAGAATCAATCGTGAAGGACTGTCAACAATCTAAAACAAAAACACATTCGATATCATTCGCTTTGCACTAATACTAGGTTTACCCACAACACTGTCCCGTGTTCTTGCAAATAAATACTGAAAAGGCAAGGGTACGGTGTTTTGTGCCACTTAAACATGATATTTTCAGAAGTTAGAATCAAATGGTAACATTCGGCTTGAAGGTTAACACTTTAACAACTTTACCACGTTAGCCCTATGATGCCTTATTCCTAAACAAGTACTACTACTACTAGTCCTAGTACTACATTAACAGTGTTTACACTACAGTCTAACCCTCTGTCTAATCTAGTATTAAAATATTGACAGCCTCAGCTTAACCGGATGGCTCAATGTTAGGCCTCTGCCTCGGGCTCCGGTCTGTAGCTACCTATTTAAATTGGAGCCATGTTAGGCTGCAGGTAACTAGTCAATTGTGCCCCAGGAAAAGAATCTCTCAGAGTGTAGTTTCAATTTGAATGGGGTTGTGGGGTTTCTTTTGAGGTAAAGCAGAAGGAATTGGGAGGCATAAGACCACTGGATTAGGATGACTTGTCGAGGGGTTCATCCTTCATTGTCTCCATGATACATATACTAGTGTCACAAGGGTCATGCACAACGAGGGTTTATTTTCCTGCATTCGTGAAGTCAGCAAGAGGGCATAGCACTCCAATCTTGTGCGAGCGTGCGTAGTTGCTAATACAATATACCCGATAGGTTGTAGATATGAAAAAGAATGTGGTTACTTGTGATTTATGGGGAAGATCGATGTACGATTAATGTAGTTGAAAATGATGGTATCAATTTGTTTTGATATTTATTTATGCTTTCTTTTCTTTATGTGCTATTTTTTGGGACACAGTTAGTTTATTTTTTTTGAAAAAGAACTGGCAAGAGTTTTGCCGTTCTTATATTAATATAGGAGAGTGAGAACAAAACAACGAGGCCTAAGCCAAAAAAAGAGCAAAAAAGTTGTGGCCTAGCCTAATCTCCTGGCCAAACTAACTGTGTGCTCGTGCGTGCTGCTTGGCAGGAGCTAATTGTCTGAGTATACAGTTAGTTTGTGTAGTTTATGCTTCTTGTGTGTGTGTTGTCAAGGAAAAACAGTTGTGAAATCCTCCAGGTTGTTTGGCAAATGGAACTGAAATTAAAGTCATTATATTATCCTACTTTTTATCCCTTCCACATTTCCATTCATCCGATCGATCATGGATGGAAGACAATAATATCTTTTTCTGTGGCTAAATTTCAAAAATAAATGAGAACTATATCTAAAAGCATTCTAAAACATAGGCCTTTGTCTCGGTGTGGAATTGTGGATTGTAGCTTTTAGAATTGCATGCTGAAATAAGCAAGCAACTTCTCAAGCTTGTAGAATGTTACTATATGCAAGCTGCTTCTTACAATCTACAAGCTGAAACAAATATGACCATAACAAGATTGCAATGTCAAATGGGCTTACATATGTCCCCGCCTCTCCATGCATGAGACACTAATCCTATATTCTTCATGCTATTACTGGTGAAAGTTGAACTAATGAAAAATCCAAACAGTTGTGCCACAATGTTAAATCACGAGCTTCCCTACAACCCAAAGTTCTAGTCAATGGTCACCAATCAACTTTTGGTTGCGCATATAGGTTTTGGCCTAAAGTTGAGTTGTCTCTTTTTTCTTTAGCTGTTGGATGTCACTGAATTGGTTAGGTCATGCTGCTAGTTCCTGGTTTTGGGGGTTTAAAGAACCGGGTCACACTGGAAAGTTTGGCACAGGGGACCCATTTGACGGCCAATTGGTATCATGGGATAGTGACAAGAGAGATTGCCACTCGTGTGCGTTTAAGACATTATGATTGGTTTCAAAGACTTGACTACATATCAAGAATTGAATAGTAATATTGGTGTTCAGTTTGATCCCCCCCCCCCCACCCCCCCACAATTAGGATTAAAAAATCAAACTTTATATATTAACTAATTATATTCATATTTCCCATATTTTCTAATATGATAATTTTTTAACATTTGGCAATAAGAAAAAGGACTGATTATAACTTACAATTTCACACAAATTTGATCTATTCCACAAAAGTAGTGTATGAAAATATTAGAAATATATTGGGAGAGATGCTAAAACCATATAAATTTTGATGATGAAACTCAATTTTCTTTGGTCTTACAGTATTCTAAAACATCAAATTTCTTCATGAATCCCACTCGTATAATACACCTCTTTAATAGGGCTATAGGTTGAAGAGCTGTAGTTATGTCAGTGACTCAGTGTCATACGTGAACACTTCTCACGCTTACCTTTACCTCAATCAAGCCATTTCATGAAGAAAAAAATAGAGTAAGAGGATTAAATTGTATATGTAAAATACTGGAAATTTTGAAAGGTTTTACAATTTACTAATGCAACATGTTTCCGAAATGCTGACCATTTTTGTTCTGATCAATATGGTTCACTGTACATTTCAAACCCCAAGAACTGATCTAATAAGCCGTCCAGCAGAGAATCATGATCGGTTGTGGGTAACAAGGCGAGACGTAAAGACATGCCCCATGTAGAGATTAAACTGTTAAAACTTCAAGAAGTGAATCATGCAGTGCATGTGGATCCTGGAAAAAGTACATGCGGAGCAAGCTGTAAAAATTCTTCTCACCAAATGCCACTAAATTACTGCTTACTTGCTCTGCAGCCTGCAGGCACAAAGCTGGAGCAACAGGTTTACTCGCAAAAACAAGAGATTCTAGATCCCAATGCAATGCCCATTTTCTTTCCTAGATCCAAGTAGTAGAGTGTTATCGTAGTAAATTACAGCAAGCGCTGGTTAAACAATTCAGAGATGTTTTTTCCAGCATGAACTGTACTATTTCAAAGCATGCAACATAAGCTCTATTTTACTTGGAGCTGTTAGTTACAGCTATAATTGAACGATGGCACTTCACATAAAAGTTGGCCATTTTTTCATTCAGAAAACTTGAGACAAAATATTGATGATAATATGTTCAACCTTCATATGGTGACAACTGAACACCAATTTATCTTTGGTCTCAAGCAGCCCAAAGTATAGCTCAAGTTCTTTTATAATCCACCAAATAAAAAATTCAAGCAAACTTCTTTCTTAGATGTATGGTACCAAAAATCAAAACCAATAAACAACTTACAACAATACAGCAGTGGTACATAGGAATAACTCACCAATAAATAAGAAATTGCTAGTGTAGACCACATGATGGTAAACATAACTCCTAAACATTTCTTGTGGTGGAACCAACCTACGCGAGTCTAGTTCGGCATACATATGTGATTAGTGCTACAGAAGATGACATGTCCGTCAACAGCCAAAACGTCTATGGTGATTTTATAAATTCCAAAACCTGCAGTCTAGTCTCTCGGAGGAGTATCGTATTTGAATAAAACCCCAAAACCCTAAAAAGCATCTCAGCAGCTTGCACATAATCACACCACACCACCCATCTCACACCCTCCTCTGCTCTCAAAGCTTAGACCTCCAAATAAATTACCCACATCCCGAGGTTAATGAGGGCACCACATGCATGTTATTAGATTCCATTTGCACCGCTTTTTTCAACAGCAGGTACAGCACAAGATTACAAGTAACTAGGCCCTGTAGGCAGGCACATGCGAGAAGGAATTACCGCGAAACGATCCCACTGTGCGAGCTGTATCATATTATCACAGGCAAGTGGGGCCACCACGAGAGACGTTTTTTTATGAGACGCATTTTTATTCTCTTCCCACTAAAAAAAGAATTTCTGGGAACGAGAGACTCCTATAGGGGCGCCAAAAATTTAACTACCCAGATTCAGACAGCCCACTAGCAAAAATGCACCCAGAACGGCCCACCTCAAAGGAGCATCATGGGAACCTCACGACAAACAAAGTAACGGCGTGTTTAGTATGGCTCTGGAGCTAAACTCCACTGACTCTAAATAATTTTATAGCCAAATATCCCAATCCAAAACCCCATGGAGCTCATTCAAAAAACTTAGAAGTTTTGGAGCACCTCTCCCGCAGCTCCAAAACAGCCCGTTTTGAAATTCGACGTGAAGTTGGGGAAAAATTACCCACCTCTACCACTCGTTACACAAGAAAAGGTTCGCTTTCTATTTTTCCCGAGCCCACCCCCCACCCCACCCTATCCTCGGCGTGCGTCCCTCCCCTCGCGCCTGCCTCCCTCCGCGCGCTCCTGGGCGCCACTGCCACCTGCCTTCCACCGAGTGCCGCCCGCCCTCCTCCGTCGTCCCGCTCCCGAGCGCCGCCCCCTTCTCCGCCCTGCTGCTATGGGCCGGCACTGCCCCTCCTCCCCCGCCAAGCGCCGCCCACCCTCCTCCACCCTCCCCCTCCTGAGATGCTGTTGTGGGCCGCCGCCATCCCTCCCTCCCCCGCCGTCCCTCCCTCCTGCGCAGGAGGGGCTCGGGTCTGCCCCAAACGCCTCGTCGCTGCTGTGGTCCACCCTCGCCGGACCTCTAGCGCGAGGCCGCCACCGGCGGGCTGGCTGCCATGCCTGCCGCGGCCCTCGGCCGTGGCCGTGAACGCGAAGGGGAGGAGGAGAAACAAAGGAGCCTGGCCCACTTGTAGGAGAAAGGAGAGGGAGGGGAGGGGTAGAGTTGAAAGAAGTTAGAAGTTCCAAAGGATTTTCTGCAAATAAACTTAGAGCTAAAAAAGAGTATGACATGTGGGTCCCACAAACCAAGGGCAATGATGGCAAAACACCCTCAAAACCCTTTTTTTCTGGAGCTGGGGGCATCCTCCATGCCAAACACCCCATCCAGCAAGTTCCAACTCAATCCAGAGCTAGCTCCAACTAGAGTTTTGGAGTGGAGCTACTCCAAGCAGAGTTGGAGCCATGCCAAACAAATCCTAAGATGCCTTCCTATTTTCCTTTCCTTTTTTTTTATCCATGTAGTGACTTTACTTTGTCCAAAATTTATAAATTTGTGTCTTTTATACAGTGTTAGCTTAAACGGTGAACGCTAAACAGTCGATCACCTACTTTAGCTATTTACTCGAACTAAAAGGCTATTAAAATGGGTGAATAGTTATTAAATGGGCAAGCAAAGGGCTTGGCACCGATGAACCCATGCTAGGGTGAAGAAGCAAGTTAGTGCTAACATTTATGGACCAATCAAGGCCATTGATAGTCACAAGTTGCTAAGCTCAGTCATTGTTGAATCATATGGATTTAGGTGTCTTGAGGATGTCAAGTTGATTATTGATCATATATGGTGAAGAACCTCAAGGCACTAGCTCAAGAAGGATAATGCTTAAGAAAGAGGCAAAAGAAATATTTGCAAACCCTCAAAGTACGATATTGAAGAAAAGCGGTATGGTAAAGATATTCAAGCTCAAGAGGTTTATTTTGTGTTCATTATTTGATTTTGAGTATAGGTAATGCCGTACTATCAAGAGGAACATGATGTTGATAGCTTTGCTTATGTCTGTGTCCTCAAACCTAATCTTTCAAGTGCTAATATGAGAGAAACACTTGTCAAAACACTTGCATTGTGTGGTCTCGGACCTTGTTTTAAGCTAGAATGGGTAGTCCCCCGAATAAGCTTTCAATAGAGTCCAAGATCATCGAATTTGGAGTCCGAAGTAAAAAGTTATGACCTTTTCTCTTAGGTCAACTAAGCTGCCTGGTAGACCTGCAGAAATTCCGAAAATTTTTGCGGAAACTCCGAAGCTTTCGGAGATTTCGAAGAATTTTGTGGAGATTCCAAAGATTTCTGAGAAAAGGCAAATGCTAACTTTGTCTGGAGATTCTGGATATTTTTGCGGAGTCTCCGGACCTATTTTGAACCTAACGGCTAGTTTTTAGTTCCGGAGACTCCGGAGTTTTTCAGAGATTCTAGAACTTAACAGCCCAATGGCTAGATTTTGGGGATGGGCATTTATACCCCTTACCTTCTCCGATTTGTGGCTGCTACTTCTCCACACGAAATACACTTATACACAGCTCTAAGAAGCTCTCCCCACTCTAGATTTGCAAGAGATTTGAGAAGAGAAGTGAGTTGGGGTTGAGAGAGAGATTAGGAGGGAAGATTGAGTGAAAATGAGCAAATCCATTCTTGAGCACCTGAGTTCATAGCGAGAAATCTTCGTGGCGTTTGTTACTCTTGGAGGTCAAGCCTACCAGATGGCTAGGCGTCGCTCGGTGAGCACCCAAACTTGTGGTGTGCCGCGGGAAGTTTGTGAAGGCTTCGAATTCGCCTCTGCAAGGGAAGAACTCAATAAGTGAAGTGGGGAAAGGGTTGAGCACGACCCGGCTTCTTTGGAAGCACCCAACGGAGACGTGGGAACCCGTGAAGGGATCCGAACTTCGGTAAACAAATCCTTATGTCACTTGTTCTTGATTTGTTGATACTACTTGTTGCTTGTGCTAGCTCCTTTCTAGGTTCATTTCGATGTATCACTTGAGAAGGTTTGATCTGCAAGCTTCTAGTGAAATACTTTGGAAACAACTCACCGGTGTATGATAATTCGTTGATTTACATTTGGTTGTAGTTTTCTTAGGCGTGTTGTGAAACTTTTGTTATTTCCGAAGACTCCGAAGATTTCTGCGGAAACTCCGAAAGTTGCGGAGATTCTGGAGAAATCTCCGGAGATTCCTTAAGTTACTAATTCCTCTACAAGTTTTTATGTAAAATTATAAAACCGTCTATTCACCCCTCCCTCTAGGCGACATCAAAGATCCTTTCACCGGGGCTATTCACACGAGTTGAGTGCTCAACGGCAACGCCTAGCCATCTAGGAAGAACCGATTTAATGAAGACCTCAAGTGGTTAAGGGGTGGCTGCAAGTCTCACGCACGCTCTCTCACTCAAGCTCTTACAAGCTTCACTTTCCAATCTTGTAAGGAAGGCTCTGGAGTGAAGAAAGTGGGAGAGGAATGAATGCTAGAGAGAGTTTTTGTCTTAGGGTTGGTGAGATGGGAGCAACAGTGGTAAAGAGGGCGAGTGAGAGGGTATATGTAGGGTCACGGGTCATTGCACAACACTTGGCGGAAATCTTCAGTAGAAGCTGGAAATTTCCGTCACATGGACCGGAAATTTCCAACGTCTACTGGAAATTTCCGGTGGAACTCGCTTCCGGCTGAAGGATCGGAAATCTTCATTGAGCCATCGGAAATTTCTGTCACCCGAGCCGGAAATTTCCGTTGGGAATTGGAAATTTCCGATAGAAGGCGAACATCTCAAGGAATTTCACTCTAGGTGTTTGTGTAGGCTTAAGTGTGTCTCTATGGTATTTTCAAGCACGCTGATACCTTCATCAAATGATTTTTGTGTCCCCCTTGTAGGACATGCCCTAAAACTCAAAGATAAAAACATTTCAAGATAAATCTACGAGGGTCTTCCTGCCATCTTTCTTTTCATTTTTTGAGGGAATTCGTGCTTCCAAACTTTTGCACATGTGATCTAACATCTGAAAGTATTCTCATTTACATGCGTTAGTCCCTTAAGACTATTTTCATTAATCACCAAAACCCACACGGGTCTAGATGTTCTTTCAGTCTTCGAGTCAACTCTCCCACCACATGGGCTAGCCGCCGTGGTCAACAACTGCGGCGGTTCATCATTGTCAACGTATGTGCTCTAGTCACGACTTTCTCATCTACAAATGCTCAGTATATACGTATGTTGTGGTCTGATCTGTTCTATAAACATGTATCCTAAGATCCTGGTTCTCATGTTGATGTTTTCTAGTATATTACATCTAAAAAATGCTAGTTCTTGTGCTTATCATGATTTATTTCTTTCAAAATTTAATATTGCGATTGTCTAGTTACTCAACATATTGAATAGGTTTGCATTGGCCAATCTTTCTATATAATTTATGAAATTGTAGTTCATGTGGACTTATGGTTCCGTAATTATAATAACGTTGCACGCAAAGCAGCTGAAATAGGAATCCCGGGACAGTCTAATTCAACCACGCTCCCACGAACTCCGTTGCAAGCCCTGGTCACCGGGATCGGCTTCTATGCATGGGCGCATGACGCTGCCGTTGCAAGTAAGGGGATCGATCCAACGAGGTTGCAATGGGATCAGCAGGAAGCTCACTCGCCCTCTCAAAAAGGAGACCCGAGAGGCATTAGCAATTTAGCATAACGCAAAGATAGTTTTTAGTTGTCCCGGAGATTGGGGCCTACAACACTTGAATTATCGTCGAGGAGGAAAGTGAACGAAACAGACTCCAAAACATGTTGGCCGCGAGAGGAATCTCAACCGTGTGCCATTTGCTCCAAGACTGCAATCAGCTAAGGAGCAAATGGCCACCAAATACCCATCTGTGTCAAATGCACAGCACCAAGGGCTTCAACTGACGTAATCATTGGCACTGCGGGGATTTAAATTTCTGTGAAAATTTTAAGTACTGCGTTGCAAAGTTCAGCCACGAATTGAAGTTCAAAGAACTTTGGCTAATTATATAGATAAAAAAAAAACTTTGGCTAGTACTTTTTATGCTGTCCCATACACGGAAAACCAACAACCCCAAGCGTTGCCCATACTTTGCCTAATAAGCAATAGCCCATGGGGCATAGTACTACCAATCAAAGATATACTGTTGTTGATGCAGATATAGAGTCAAAGCTTTCACATATATACAGGCCAGACACTCCTGCAATTAGGATACCACAGGACCACTGGAGCACTATCAAAGGATCCTACTTATCCCTATCTTCAAAAACAAGATGTCAACCGGCAACTAAATCCATCATTAGTCATGTCACAGGAAATAAAACTTCATAGACATCAGCACACCACCATGTGCCTAGATCAACACCGAACATCATAAGATCCTAATAACATTGTGTGCGTGACTTAACATACCAATCGAAGTATAAAAGGTTGGACCATTGCAAGTTTTCTGCGTTCTTCCAGGCGTACCATAACCTCCAGAGATGCCATGGAATCCAACCTCATTAGCCTACGACCCATCCATTTCCACAACCACAGGAGCAAACTGCGCTCATGCAAAGAATAATTTCACTAGAGTGTAACAGAGACATGCTATTGCTTAATCATGATCCAAATTTACCTCGTCATCTTCATCAATGAGGTTCACTGCATTGTCCTCGAGATCCCATCCAAATGTAGTCTCCAGAAGCGATTTTAGTTTTCTAGCCTGCATATGGGATGGAAATATTAAGAGAGATTCTAGTGTACAGTAATATGTCTGAAACCAATTTCTCATCATTTGTGCAAATTAATCCAGGGATCACAGTAACCATATAACTAGTTCTGGCTGTGCTATTTAAATCACAAAATTGGAAGTTACCAGTTTAAATGCAAAATTCAAGTACAAAATACAGAACCACTAGCAAGGTTTGTGCACAAAGAGAAGTTCAGAAATGCCAACCCATGATAGAAGGTCTCCATCCACGACAGGGGCTTCAAATACTACTGTAAAGAAATCCTGCAACAGTAATGAAGTGAAATCAGAGGTGCATGTAGAGCAATTTATTAAGATGCCAGCATAATTTCAGGCAAACTATTTCATACTCAAACATGTTTGGATGTGTTAGTTTAGATATTTGGTTCACTTTGCAGTCTGAGGTCAGAAATCTGAAATCTGGACATCAAGTTGACATTAATATCCTCTTCTTTTTCTCTATGCGCCTTTCCTTTAGGTATAAAATAGGCATTTTAAAACATTCAAAGATGGAAAAACACAATAGAAACTAGGATATTGAACAGATAAATTGTCCATTTACTCATCCCATGATATTACAGCTTGATGCTAAACCCAAAAGGCAATACCATTGTTGGAACCTTGGTTTGCATCAAATAAACATAAGGCACATTGGAACCTTGGTTTGCATCAAATAAACATAAGACACATGATGAAGGCATCACGGCATATGAAGCGAAGATAAACTATGGGCAGATATAACAGAACTTTAGATGAGAAGATGACGGAAGCTTAGTTGATAATGGATAGAAAGCTAGACTATCCATACCAACAAATCTACCTTTAAAAATACTCCGATATGATCTCTTAACAAATGGAATAGAGAAACAACCTAACTAACAAGGAGCCAAATATTCTTATCTATGCACTGGTGGGATGGTGAACAGTACTGCTACATCACATAACCACTGGCGGGAGCCTATTGGCAGCCAACAAAGGGTCTACAGATTACAGCAGAGGGCCAAGTAGATTATTTCCTTCGCTTGTCTGCTCTCTTTGGATGTACTAACTAGCGCTGATCATGTATTTTGTAGAATTGTAGTTAGAAGATACTTAAAGGCTGCATAGACAGAGCATTGATAAATTGGCCTATTCTTGTTTCTTTGTCAAACTAGGCCAACATAACATTGCCGTTACACAACAAACATCACATGATAAAACATTTGTTATAAAGTAAAATAAGCTGAATGATAGGTCACCTAGAAACTTTTTTTTTACCAAGATTTAACTTTATGCTACCTTGCTGAGTCAGGATTTCTTTTCCAAGCAGTTTACCCGTCTTTATGCTACCATACCTTGTCAAGCAGTTTCTTTTCCAAATTCCATGTCAGGATTTCAGGGACCCCAGACAAAAATAAACTAGGCAAATATGCTGTTGAATAATTATTTCCCTCTACAGTATTTTCAATAGTGAATAAATAACCAAGGAAACCCTGAGGTATCAGTACTCCTCCAATTGATGACTAGGAATTAGAAAAACCTACTTGAGTGTCACACTTTACCCAGCGAAGTTAAATATTTTGCTTAAGGTATGACATTGCAATATTAGACCTGATGCAATGGTGAAAAACTGGACATACCATTTCCAAAAAAGATATTACAGAAGTAAACAAAAGCAAAGGTGAAAGGTAATAATTCTTGAGTGGCACATAGATAGAATATAATTTTTTTTACTAATCCCGTAGTTTGATTAAGCAGTCCCACAACTATTTGAATACTTTTAAGAGTAGGATGCATCAGCCAGAAATCAACTTAAAATTGAAAGTTTGGAACTTCAGTCCTGCCGTTGGTGGCTTGTTGGAGCTGATTCAACATATCAAGATATGGTCAATTGCTTTTAGTATGCCACATTTCCAGTTTTTAACATATATTTCTGGTTAGTCACATAATTAAGTTTAGGAAATGACAACAATAATAATATCTTAATCCTTGTGCATATCTTGTTGCCAACACTATAGAAATAAAAATTACCTTGGAAAGACGGTACAGGAATATGTCCCTTGAAAACCATGCTTCATCCAAAAACAGAGAGCTGCCCACATCCTCACTTCTGGAATCTTGGGTACGTTGAAATCCATGCTTGAGTTGGTAGTAAAATGTCCTAAGAAACTAAATGCAACACAAAGCAGATAACAGATAGAAATCTGTTAGTCATCATGGTTTGCTATATTCTCCCAGATAATTAATAAACACATGCTTCAGCTCAGAAATGATAGTAGAATGCCCAGATAATACCTTTACAAACAGGTTAGTCCTTGTATGAAGAGGCTGCCAGGGATAAGGAAAGAAAGGGTCAAACAAGCATGCAAATTATCCATATCATAATAGAGAAAGAAATAATCAAGACCCCCATCCCCAAACCACCCGCACACACCCCATCCACCTGCCCTGGCTAGCATAATGTGGTCTTCTTCTATCCATTTTGAGTTTTTCCAACCTTGCTTTTTGGGATCCAAATTTATAATACCTGGCATGATTTTTTTAATGTGTGGCCAGATTACAGTACCCAGCAACTTTTGAACCACAATGACCACTGTATGAGCTGTTAAAATCTAACATACACCAATCATCATGTAATTTCATCAGAAATTTCATACAGTAGTGTGACTTAGCTTCATCAAGATGTTCATGGAGTTAGAAGTTCAGACATAGAACCTGTTACAGAGAGGGTCTAATTATAGCTAATGAGGTATTGAACCGGTTAGAGGGGGTAAGAGGTTGTAGTGTCTTTTAGGCTAGTGGTAGCCGGGGGCACTTTCTTTTTTTATCCAACTGTCTGTAATGCTGGTATCCCCAGCCTAAACTATTTTGCTTTTAATACAAAGCAGGACCAATGGTCTTTGGTCTAAAAAAATGAAGTATTGAAACTTAAAAACAGAAACAGTTATGGACTGTGAATGAAACATTTCACGTGGAAGCATGGTCTCTCAATTTCATCAATACAAAGCACTGATGTAACAAAATAAGAAACAGAGACATTATCCAAGAATAAGCACGGATCTCATACATGAGCATGACATTATAACAATCTATGTATTCACCATAAGAATAAACATGTTTCAGCAACATTGTACAGTAAAAGGAAGCCTCATAAAAACAATAATAATGCTGGTTAAGATAAAGAATAGAATAATACTTACAGCTTCACTACAGCTCAAGAGAAGGCTGACTAATGCTTTCCACTGCATGAAAGCCTCTAGTGACTGGCCCATCTACATAACTCAAATACATCAGAGAATAGTCTAGTCGAACGTGTAAGTCATTGTAGAAATTTTTTAGTATTGTCTGTAGTACCATAAAAGCTATAAAAGCGAACTGCAGCTCCCCCAAGAGTAAATCTTCTTGGCCTTGATAATTTTTTGCCAAAACACTTTCCAGCAAGCTTGTCTAAGAAGTAGAAAAGCCGCATCAATAAACAATTATAAGTTGCCAAACTCAATGTCAAGGCTGTTTTATAAGTGGCATCTATAGGAGGGATTAATTTGAGCAAACAATCCAATAATAGCAGAAATTTAGCAACTACTTGCAGATTGTATTATATTCAAGCAAACTATAGATGGTAGTATGATTCACATATGAAAGTATTAAGCAACAATAAATTAATAGTCAGGCCTTTTGATCACCGTGTTGACAAACAATCTATGATTTGCACTCTCTTGTACTGTTCAATTCTGTTAGCCATGCTCATGTATGAGATCTAGGAAGAACACATGAACAGGTTGAACGTAGTGCTGCTGGATAAAGTTTCCCAGCTAGCCTCTTCTCTACATTTACATGCAAAGGTTTCAGTACAAAGATGTTGCCTAACATGCTACAGTAGAGGCCAAACTCCCAGTACTTTTACAACTACTACACCCTATGTCATATGACCTATGGTTATGCAAGTGAAGGCATGGTTGCTCTATACTTGCTAAATGCCTGCTGCCATCACACAGTTGACTGGCAAGGCTGGTCCTTAGGATAGAGGCTTACAAAAGATACGCCTAACACAAGGAGTACACTATCAAATTCCAGATTGTTATATGTATGGTCAACTGTACTCCCTCTGGTTCAAAATGTATGTCCTTTTAGGATTCCCACCAGTCAAACCTTTTTAGCTTTGACCATCAATATAATTTTTTTAGAAAGATTGACAACATAAGATCGATGTTACTAGACTCACCATAAAAAGTAATATATTTTATTACCATTATTGGAAACATCATATTTTCATAGAAATTATCGGTCAAAAGCTTTGCCTAGTAGACCATGTCGATGTGCTAAACGACATAGATTTTGAATCGGAAGCAGTAAATGATAAAAAACATTACTTTGTCCAAGTTCAGTGCTGTCAAGTCACCCCCAGAGACGTCCTTATGCTTAACTGAAGCAGGGATACTTGTGTAGTAGCATCCTCTCCGCTCAGCCTGCACAGGAGCATTCTTTGCAAACTTGGTCTCTCTTAATTGTTCCATCAAGCGTCTCTCCATGTCACTTTGGGGAGCTTTATCCATCCATGATGACTCCAATGCAATTGTAATTTGCCCTCCAATAGGTTCTGGATGAATGAATCAAACATTATTATTCTCTACTCCATTAATTCATTTCATCAAACATGTCATGATGTGACAACTAAAGCAAAAAAAAACAAGGAATGAATCTCATACCAAGACGTTCAATGGCACTCTGTGACAAGTAGCTTGAAAGTTGTTTCCAATCTCCATAAGAATCCAAATTGTATGGTCCAAGTTGATCATCAAACTCAAAGCGCCTTACTGCTTCAGAGTATCTGATTTCCTACCAGAAAATAAACTTCAGTATACTGAAAAGGCATGCATGAGTTGATTCTTTGGAATAAATACATATTCTTTTCTTATCTGCTTCATATTCCATATATCATTTATCATTGACAACAGAATAAGCTGGGCATAAAATTCGCTAAACTAAATGCGTTGCATATACTCTGTTATTGTAGAATAATAGGTTGTGTATAATCGATTGATTGCATTGAGGCCTAGGCCGGTATATATAGGGGTACATGACTTGGAGGGCAAGGAGCCTCTCCTACAGATATGGTAGGATACGGATACAATCCTAATCTACCTAATATAGAGATATCCCTAATATACTCTAATAGTTATTTTTGTCACATGTGGTGCAGACACAGTAGATAGAATATAGAGATGTCCTATTCCAGTTGAGGCCATCCATCTTGTGCCTTATCAGCAAATTGAGTTAGCCTTATATGCTTAAAAATTTACAGGAGAAAGACAGTTCACAGCAAAATAAAGCCATCGGGCAAAGAAAAATTACGAGAGTTTGAAGCTGCCACACTAACATATAGCAAAGTGCACTTTGTTTATCTTTTCTTAAATACAGGTTAATGTCATCTGATTACAGTAGAATATCCTGAATAGTATGCATGAAAAATGTGAGAAGTAAGATATGAATAAGAATAATTGAAGCAGAGCATGAATAGAGCTTCTTGCAAGCATCAGTAATAATAGATTACTCTATCTACAGCGTCACTACGTCTCACATCAATTCATTGGTACTTCTTGCTGATGTAATGTCTTTGGTCAAAGCATCCATTATCATATAAAGCTATAGTTTCATATTTTCTATTAGCTATCGAAGGGACAGGTCCAGAAATTACTTAAAAGATTCTAATAATATTTGATATATTACCTCCTCTTCTGACAATTTGATTAACCTCTCCTCTTGTGCATCCCACTTTCGAACAATCACCTGAAAATCACCACACAGAAGATGAGTATATGTAAAAGTGTAGTTAAGTGTCATCAGTAACTTTTTTCTGGCCGAAAAAATATAGAGCCACTTCAAATCTTTAACATGCAATGCATTGTGATTTTGGTTTGTTAGACCATGATTTTTCTTCCAGTTTCTATTATTACCCTATACTTCTTTATCTGTTTCCATACCCACATCCTATAAACCGACAAAATTGTAATCCCTCCAGTCCCTTTCATTAGTATAATTTGGACGAAAATGGGCAGGGCAGAGTAACTATATAAATATAAAATACAAGTATGAACTATGCATTTTTTGAAATGGTGGTGCTAACGTATCTTTTCTGAACAAATCGAGAACTATAGTACAAAAATGAAGGGTACAGATAAACATAAAATGTGTTACATTATGATTTACAATCCTATTTGATACTCCCTGCCTATATATAATTAAAGTAATACAAGCAATTGATCTAATAGATTTATTGGTTAATTCAATAGTGCATCTCAAATATACAAAGACAAATTATCTTTAAGAGACAGGTGACAAACAGCCAAAAAAATCAAAGAATTACATACATTTTAATCCTATAAAGAATAATCCGTGAAATAACCCCTCTGCTGTCAATAAACTTATGAACATGCTTTGGGCCAATATAGAGAAGTACCTCAGATGGTTGAGTAGTAAGAAAGAAACCGACAGTAGGTGCAAACTCGTTCCCACTCCTAAATGTGATTAGGTTGTGGATAAATGGTCAGTATAGTATAGCATACCGTATTAAAGCAACTCCAAGAGACTAGGTAAAATACTAGCTAAATTTAGAGTTTGAGAAGGACTCTAAAAAAAATAGAAGACTTCCTAAACGGTGGGGAAACCAACAGACTCTCCGTATTCAAATCAGACTCTCCCTTCCTGGTGATTCCTTTTTTTTTTCCATCGACAGTTCCTGGGCACCGCTGCCTGGCCGTCTCCGCGATGATGCAATGCCTGGCCGCCGGCGCCTGGTGACTGCCGTGAGGAAGCCACGCCTGCATGCTGCCGCCTGGCCGCCGCACCGAGGAAGTCACACATGGACGCGAGGGCATGAGAACGCTGCCGCCGCGCCATCGACGCCTGGACGCTAGACGCTGCCGCCGCATCTCACCATTACAAGCCTCCTCCACGTCGAATGAATCGGTATTCGGCAGATCCCAGCTGGCCATGGAAGCTCGTGGGAGGAAGCACAGGACGGTGCATCAATCCGACGCCGGATTCATCACCGTCTCCCTCCGGATCCCCCCTTCCCACAACGAATTGGGACAGGGGAACACTACCGGCGGATCCATCCCACAAGCCGCCACCCCCTTCCCCAACCAGCGATGAACGGGGACACGGGGGCCTAAACATGGCGAGGCGACGGCGGCAAGGCGCGGGAGCGGCCAAGGGCAACGGCGGCAGCGCGCAACCCCGGCATGGTGCGACGGCGGCAGGGCGTGCGTGCGGGATAAGGCGCGACGGCGGCTACGCAAGGGAGAGGCCACAACGCGATGGCGGCTGAGTGAGGTAGAAGAAGGGCGGCAGGGGCGCAGGAGCGCGTTGGCGGGAGGGCGCGTGGAAGCGCGAGGGAGGCGCGGGAACTCGCCTGGCGCGCGCGAGACGGGCCGATGGCGAGTCTGACCTATTCGGCATAGATAGCTAGCGGCCGGGGGGGGGGGGGGATAGCTACCCAGATAGAGAAGCGAGGCAGATAAAAGGTCTGTTGGATCTCCGTTTTAGGGTTAATTTTTCATTTTTACATAACAAAACAAGTTTAGCTAGGCTGTTGGAGTTGCTCTTACGTAAAGCAATGGCATTATACATACAGACCATCAGACTGCGGGGCATTATGAAAGTAAAACAAACAGAGCATGCACACCAATATTCCCCCATTTTACGCAGCAAGAAAAACATTGCATAGTGGGATCAAACAAGAGAAGAGGAAAGCAGCAGCATGATGCTGCTTATCTAATACTACTATATAAGCCTGTTGGGTGCCATTATTGCAGGAAATGAGTTACACTATATGCCGTGTGTAGCATAGTCTCCTTAAAAGTACTTAGATTGTGAGTAATTCAAAGTAAAAGTAGGATATCTCACTTGCATATGACAAAAAAAAAAGAGGACCTCCAACTCTAAGATACATGCTTTCTGTTATTTAATCCTGTTGGATGTTTCCAACAGACAATCTACAAGAATGGAAGTGTAGCACAAGTAACTGTAACTGATTCGAAATAAAAAACGGAAAGGAAATCGATTATTGCAATATGGTATTAGTTTGCCTTTGAGTTATTTGCACATAGATCATCCAAATCCACCTCATTTCCGAATAACAGTTAGTTCACATGTTGTAAGAATTGGGGATTGTAGCTAGCTCATACAGATACCTGCTGGAAGAGCAGCAGTAGACGAAATGGGGCCCCGGAGGCACCATCTTCATCCCTTTGAACTTGGGCCCGACAGAGAACACCTGTAGAAGCACAGGAAGCAGGCGGAGGAGAAATCCCGTAAGTCGCTTGACGCACGCACGAACGGCGCTGACAGATTGGGTTGTTGCCTGTTGGGGAGGGGGGGGGGGAGTCAGACCTACCTGGGTATCGATTCCGAAAAGGGTGCGCTGGGGGACGTCGAGCAGGAGGAGCGTGGAGCCCTTCCGCACCAGCTCCGTCGCCGCCTCCGGGTCCATCCGCGCCGCAGCGCCGCCGCCGCTCGCCATGCCAGTAGAGCGCGCGCTCGCTGGGGTGGCGCTCGTGTGTCGTGTGGGAGTGTTCTGGAACGGGGCGAGACGACTGCACCTGCACGTGTTTGGACAAGTTCCAGAAGCCCGTCGTCTTCTTCAGCCCATGGGCTGCAAAAGCTGGAAGGTTGAAATGGGCTCAGCCCATTTATCTCTGCAGTTCAGGCCCGTAAACCCGTCCCCTCCTGAGTCTCTCCGTCTCCAACCATCGCCCATCGGCGACCCTCGCGACAAGAACGCACGGGCCTCTGCTGCCGGAACTCCGCCGCCTACCACCGCTGCCGGAGATTCCCTCGTCCGGCGCCAAGGTCAGAGATCCCATCTTCCTCGCTGCCAGCTTCCCCTCCTCTTCTTCCTCAAGGTCGCGGCGCCCTCCTCGTCTTCCTTGCGGCCGCGGCACCCTCCTCTTCTTCCTCACGACCAGCGCCCCCTCCTCTTCCTCCTCGCGGGCGCGGCCCCCTCCTCTCCTTTCTTGCGGCCGCGGCTTCTTTACGAGCTGGATCTCGTCGGGGCGGTTGCTCGACGGGGTGCCGCCAGCGGGCGGCGGGCCGAAGGAGAACCCTGTGCGCAGGCGGCATGGAGTATTGTTGTGCTTGCTTTGGAGTAGTGGTCGTCTGCCATGCCGGAACAAATGCTAATCGCCCAAACCCATATTTGTGTACATCCGAATTTGGCTGCTTTCTAAGATTCCAAAAGCCTATTCAATGGTCATCCAAACACCTGAATTTGAATTCGTGGCCCATTTCAATACCATGGTTGATTTTGCATTGAACCCATTTCAGTACCATGCCCCAAATGAATTAAAATTACTATAATATAGTTGTGGGTAGAAATAATGGTCTTACACATTTACTGTTTTTGGTATTAGCTCTTTTGCCCCCAGCAAAAGTGTAATATTTGTGAATAATTTAGTAGCGTTAACATACAAAACTTTCTTGACTTGTGTGCCTCCACAACAGTGTAGTTTTGCTTCTATTGTCAGTAAGGAAGCACTACCTTTCTTCACTGGATATCTCGGTTTATTCTGCAGATATCTCAGGTCCTAATGTTCCTTCCTGGAATGAGTACTTTCATGTATCTCGTGTTGTTGTGTTTATTTTTTCTCTCCGAAAATTTTTGTTGGGTTCAAATGGATGTCTCATCCCTCATATTAAGTCTTACCCTGATATGACTTATGTATTAGGATTGAAATATTGCATGTTCTTATGGATAGTTGATTTTGTGCAAATCTCTGTAATGATACTGGGGTTTCAGTGTTTCTATCATGATCTCCTTTGTTCACTGCTGTAAGTGTAGTTACAAGTTGCATCCTTCAATTTATTTGTATTAGAAAACCACAGGTAGCTCTATTTTTGCATATCTCTCCTCTTGATGCATTTAAATCCACAGGACTTTGTAGGATAGACATATGTAGTTTGTTTCATTTACGATAAGTGGAAAATGTAAGTTAGCTATAATAGTTTAACTATATGACAACTCATGCTTGTGCTTATTTACAATGTGAGTGAAGTGGACTTTTAGACAGGCTCTCTTTAAATATGAGTGAAGCGCTTAGAAATTTCAATGACATAATGCTCAAATTTGTGTTCTCTGTACTGTGAGAACTTCCAATATCCTTTTGATATTTCAGGTTTATATAATGAGGAGCCTAAGATGTTATGTTGGATTGTCCTGCATTTTGATATTTCAGGTTTTGGTTAGCTTCGAGACTGACTAGGGTCCAGGAATTTGCTGAAATACGTTACTTGGTTTGTTCTAAACAATTAAGTTTATTAGGATCAATTGATTTGGATATTCTCCAATTTAATTGATTAATTAGTTAATCTTTCTACATTGAGGTTCGCAAAATGTTCTATTCATTTTTTTTACCAAACTGTGATTATGTGTTGATGCTAATGCACAGTTATTGGTTGAATGTGCAGCAATGGAGACGTGTAACAAGAACACTCGGTTTCCACCCTTGAGAGATGCTCCGTTTGCTCTCCGTGGTAAGTACTCTCCTGGAGACCTGCACTTGTCTTCTATGCTTCTTGCATAGTTTTGAGTTATCAACAACACTGGGTACTCGTTAGGAGATGGTGGCAGGCTGAAAGCGCCACTGGTATCTTTCCATGTAGATTGTCATTTTGAATATTTAGTAATATAGTTGGAAATGGCATAAGAGTGTTGAGCTTAAGTCAAGTGAAGATCAATAATGTCCATGGGTCGCCAGTCATTTTGAACTATTATATCTGGTAGGTAAATACTTCATGGTTAATCACGAATTCTGTGGGACCTGGAGGCAAAGGATCCATACCACGTGGCCATTTCTTTTTATTTGGATATAATGCATAATTTGGTGTACAGCTCCATGGAAAAACAACCTTCTACATAGTGCATCCTTTGTTGTAAATCATGTGCATATCAATGTCTTTACATGTGCTTTAGGTGGAATGCAGTGGCTCTGCTCAGTTCATTACACACAGCTGACCATTCTAAATTTATTGCATTCATCTTTTCAGGTGCTCTTGGTGGCTCGAGCTCAAATCTTGAGCAAGCCAGAGGCTACACATCTTTGCCTCTAGCAGCCCTGCGACCAAATGTGTCTGCACCTGGTAGCCGAACCCTGCATACAAGCCGCCCCATGGCAGCTCCTGTTGCAAACCGCCCATTGTCGCCCCACCTCCCACTGAAGAAGCCACAGTTCAGTGCTACGTTCTCAATCTCGCACCGTATTTTCGGTGTTGCTTTGGGAGTTGCCATCATATCCGTCCCTCTTGCCACCAAGTTCAGCCTGATGTTTGGTGTTTGAGAGTGAACTGCGGCATCGACAATTCCGATTTCTGCAACTGTTTCATCATCTGGTTTATGTTTAAACTGACTTTGGGTGCGGTTGGAATAACATCTTCGTTATGCAAATTTGGGTATAATAAGTAAGACCATCAAAAGATCAGTGTAACGATCTCATTCTGAATGTATATGGTGTTATGTGGCCTGCAAATTTGGCCAGAACATTGATTTTTTATGCACATCTTACAAGTCGCAAGTGCTCTCATCGCCATTGCAGTGTTTCAGAAGGGAAAAATGAAAAGAAGAATGCTAACACGCAATCAAGTGCTTTGAAACCCACCAACACTCAAATTTGTTTCTATCCGTATTAGCTGTGCCGTGATTTTTTTTTTTTTGAGGGGTGAGCTGTGTGATCATTTGCTCAAGGTCTGCACGCTTGAAACACTTGACCTCCGCACGTAGACAACCCAAAAATTGTCAATGTAGCCTATACTCTACATGTTGATTAATATAAGTCGTAAGCTAATGTTTATTATCGGAAATAAGTCGTTTCTTGTAAAACCAAGGGGACCAATGAAGTTGTAGGTAATACCTCATATAAAATACTAAACTTGTAGACATCATCAACATTGCGTGTAGTAACTTTTGTCTGCAACTACAGACAATCAAAACCTAGGAACATGAAGAGTTGCATCCACATGCCCATATGAGAACATGGAGTTTTAACACCCTTTCGTCGGGGAAAAAAATTGACATTTTACACATCAAAATATTTATCAGCATATACATCTGATCATAGTTCTTTTCCCTGAAACTATGTTCATAGGAGGGAAGCTCCGATGCATGCACTCTCGCCCAACAAGCGCGTTACTCATTCTATGAACAAATACTACTCATCATATTTAATAAATGCATAGCAAAATCTACTGTAACAAAATCATCATTAAAGACAAATCAACTTATGTCGTTCCAAGGCTAGGAAGAAAACAGAAGGGGCCAAAGTTTAGAAAGTTTGATTTACCAAAAATCGAAATGCCTGTTATGTGCTTTATGTGTTTGGTAGAAAACTTTTCGAGAAAAAAATATTTTAGGTCGCATGAGAACCTTTACATTATTCCAATAAATTTTAGCAAAAACGGTTGCTACTTTTGCTGCGTAGCTGCTATCATTTCACAGAATTTTAGCACAAACGGTAGCCACTTTCGCTCAGTAGCCGCGCCTGCGCCTGCGTCTGCGTTGGGATTGGGCCGAAAATCCGTTCCACCGGCGGTCAAAAACGCTCTCCAAACTGCCCTCGCCACCGCACCACCTGCCCAGTGCCCACGCAGGGCATCGGGGCAACGTGCCACCGCCAGCGCTTTGTCCCTGCTCGCGCACACAATCACAGTGTGATTCGCCGCGGGGAAACGGAAAAGGATACGGCCATTTACGGGTTGTCTTTTATCTTTCTTTCTTTCTTTCTTTTTTATTTACGCAGCTCACAGCTCAGGTTGAGTCGTTGGGACGGGGGGAAAGGCAGAAAATAATAAAGGCGAAAAAAAGGGAAGGCATAAATAAAAAAGTGAAAATAATGACAGCGCAGCAGGCGCGGACAGAGAGAGAGAGAGAGAGGAGCACAGCGCGGCAGCAGGCAGGTGCAAGCATCGCATCGGCCGCTTTGCTTTGCTCTCTCCTCTCCCTCCGCCGCTTTCCGCCGCGGCGCACGGCCAGCGAGTTCCAATTCCATCCACCCGGCCGCACGAAAGCCAGGGAGGGAGCCAAGCACAAGCCAAGCATATTCACCCGCCGAGCGCGTGGATCTGGCGGCGCGCAGCAGCAGCAGCAGCGGCTCGCGAGAAGGAACCTCCGTCCGCCGGTCGGTCGGCGGGGGCGGGCCGTCTATAAATGGCGGCCGAGGAGAGCGGCAGCGGCGTCGCGGGAGCGGGAGGTGGGGAAGCGCCGGCGCCCTCTGCTCCCAACGGGGACCGCTCGGGGAACAGCCCCCCGGCCGTGGGGCCGTCCTCCGCAGGTGATCTCCCGCGTCCTCCGCTCTCCTGTGCTGCCTCGTGGGGTTTCGGTGCTGCTTCTGTCGGGTGGGCTCCAGGGTTTCGCCCCGCTGCCCCAGGGTGTGCTGCGCGCGGGGCAGGCGGCCGGTTCGGCTTCGTCGGCTTCGTCCCGTCTCCGCGAATCGGCACCAGCCTATCCATCCCTGCTCGTCTAGGTGTTGTTTATGCGAGCACACCACTTCGTGCGGCCGTGAATCGTGATCAGTGGGATAATAATAGGCGAGCAGGAACAAACCCATATGTCTTTTTTTTTTAAAGGAAACCCATATGCATTATTTTTTTTGAAAGGAAAACCATGTCTTATATTGCCTGGGGATGAAATGATCTCGGTGCCCAGTGCTCAGCAGTTGTGGTGTGCCTAGTTTCGGTGCCTGCCCTGTGACGTACTGGGTAACATTTTCTTTTGCGTGCTGGAGCTAGGCAGCCATATCCTATTTCTAGGGGGTGCCAATTGCGTGCTGTGTTGGGTGCTAATTTTAGGCATTGGCACGCCAGCATTGGTCTCGCTGAATGATTCTGCTCTGGTGGGTGCTCATAGTTTCTGGTGACCATTTGTGCTGCTGGACTTTCTTAGTTTTGGGACCATGGTTTCTTGAACCTAATTAGAAAATTTAACCCCTCAGATGTATAGATTGTCCGCAAAATGATGTTTCTAAGGAGTTAAGGTAATCAGTGAGCAGAACTGTGGATTACTGCGCATTCATACACATTGGCAGACACGTTTTGATTTATGCTAGTAACTTCTTTGATGATGTCTCTGTTGGTCACACAATCTAACTGTTAGGTTGCAACATTGGATATCTTGCTCTGTTTAGTCTTGCTAACAGTTTCATGACTTGCTGAAACATGCCGGACACATAAATGTGCCATTTCCCATGGTAGTCTTTTTAGGGTTGTTTTCTAGGCTTATGGCTTGTTGAAATGAAGTCAGCGGCCTAGATATTACATGCTCCATGGTTAGACCTGCACATTCTTATCAGAGCATTGAGCGGTGTGCTTTGGTCAAACAATATGTAATTTTAGTATTTTGTGTATTTTGGTGAGGATTTGTCGGGTTTTCATGGTCTGTGCTTTCTGGCTATAATGAGAACTGTGAATAACATTATTGCTCATCAAACTAGAAGATAACTCCCTGTTTGGCACCGCTTATCTTTTTTAACTTCTCCTCAGATTAAAAGCCTTAAAATAACAGGATTCAGCAGCAGTTTATTAGCAAGCAAAATCTGAGAATGAACCAAATAAGCAGAATAATTTTGGTGTGCGTTTCACCAGTTTTCCAATAGGCAGGTTCGGCACAATCATAAGCTGTGGAAATAGGGCCAACATTTCCTTCTGTATATATCTTTAAGTTTGGACTGAAGTGGTCGGTTTAGAATCTTTGGCAAATGGCAACTGCAGTTGTCTTTTGACCTTTCGAGAAAATCATCCATAGTCTATATTGACAAGCTGTTGAAATATAGATTTTTTTCCCTTACACCAATGCTGGTGATTTTAAAAAATGTCTTAAATCTACACTGCAATGGTTTTCTTCTTCTTCTAAATGTACCTGAAATTGAACTTTGCTCGACCTTTGATCCATCATGCTTTAGTTTAAAAATGATTATTAATTATGGTATGTAAAAAATCGTGCTCAAGAAGCATGAAGAGGAACATTTTGTTTCTTCTTTCCTGGTACCAGCTACAGATCAGTCAGAGGGGACCTTCAACATTAGGTGCTATCACATGCTGGCATGTTGTTTTTGATTCATTTAGGTTGACAGGATCTTGCATGGTGGACATTGTATTGTTGTCTTGGTCTGCTATGCTTAGAGGTCATGCCCGTTGAGATCTGAGGTGATCAAACATTAGTGGGTTGCATTGATTTGTTTTTTTTTTGTATTTAGGTGTGATCAATGAGTTGACCTTACTAGAACTGGTTATATTGAGAATCAGCATTGCACTCAGCTTCAGTGAATCAAGTATAACTTAAGTATGATTTAGTTGATATCAACTATTAAGGATGGCTTGCTGCAGAAAACTTTAAACCACAGCCAAACCTATGTTTGGGGTTTGCATTTGACTGACCTGTACTATTGTAGTTTTTGTTGGTACAATTTAGTCTTGATTCAATATAGTTAGCGATGAAAATTGCTATCTATTTTTTCTTTTTGCTAACATGACTATCTTTTGTTTTCCCAGTAGATGACAGAGGCCTCCATAGAGCAAGTACCATGCCTGGGGTGATTAAGAATGATGAAATAACCAATGAAACTGCTGGCCCATCAAATTTGGAAAGGTCCAGAACTGAGCGTCGCCGGCAAAACAATCCAGCTGATGATCCTGCTAAACAGTTATTTGATGAAAGGATTCCAATAAAAAAGAAGGTGGATATATCTCAGGGCTCGTTTTTATCCATTTCTTCTGAGATTTTTTTGTCTTTTAATTACCAGTATATTTTAAAATTAATGCAATGTCTATTTGGAACTGATGAGGAAGTCATACGTAATACTGCAATGTTCTCCTGAAAAAGTTTAAAGGCTTCCTAGTAGGAAGATTGCAGCTTTCTGCTCATTTTTTTCTTGATCTTTTTGTTTCCTTACCTTTGTTCCACCTCATGCAGCTCAAAATGCTAAATCGGATTGCTACAGTAAAAGATGATGGAACTGTGGTTGTTGATGTGCCAAGTGGTTTGGAACCAGCTGCATCTGGTGGGACAGAGGATGGTTATACTGAAGTTGTTGTTGACGAATCATTGGATGGAACAGACATACCATACAGGCCTCCTATGCAAATTGTTATACTTATTGTGGGTACACGAGGAGATGTGCAGCCATTTGTTGCTATAGGAAAACGCTTACAGGTCAGTCATTGCTGAAACTTGTTATCAATCCAGTTCTCTCTCTTTGGTGCTATCTCGCTTTCTCTGTGTTAATTCAGGTTAGCTTTGTGCTTCTTGCAGCTGAATGCCAGCATTTGTCATTTCTGATTTTTGTTGCAGGATTATGGGCACCGTGTGCGATTGGCAACTCATGCCAACTTTAAGGAGTTTGTACTAACAGCTGGCCTGGAGTTTTACCCGCTTGGTGGAGATCCCAAAATACTTGCTGAATGTATGCTTTTTAACAAGTTTTCCCGAGTTTTTACATTATTTTAAGATTAATGTATTTGATACGTTCATAATTTGAGCAGACATGGTGAAGAATAAAGGATTCCTACCTTCGGGACCATCAGAAATTGCTATTCAAAGAAAACAGATTAAAGAAATAATATTTTCTTTGCTGCCTGCATGCAAGGATCCTGATCCTGACACTGACATTCCTTTCAAAGTAGATGCAATTATTGCGAACCCACCTGCTTATGGTCAGTATATCTCATTTATTTTAAAGGTTCTTTGCATCTTGCTTTGTTTTTTTTTTCCGATTATCGAAATCTATTTCATTTATTATAACTGTAACCAACACTAGAGACAATCCTCAATTGAAGGAAAGAAAAAGTTCCTGAGATAGATTCTGCATGTGACAGTTAGTTAAGATAGATTCTGCATGTGACAGTTAGTTACACTTTTTTGACTTAAGATGATTCTACCGTAGATTGATTACTTCCTTTATTCATCTGTAGTATGCTGATCTTTCCCTTTGACACATTATATAGCAACAAACTTATCATCTGTAAAGTCATGTTTTTCCTTTTCATATTTCTTGTAGAGGTACCTCCATTTCTTACTTTGGCTTGGTTTACAGTAGAGAAGAAAAGTACAGTCTGACTATTCATGTAGAAAATCACATAATGATTGCAAGAGAAAAATCGTCCTATCAATTTCACTTCAGGCAAGCTTAATTTTGCTGAGACCTGATCATGTGGAGGCAGTGCGTTTGCCAGGCTGGCAAAAGCAACATTCAGGTTGCACCAAAAGACACTGCCCAGCCATAGCTTTTAAGAGGGCTCAGGCCATAGTACCTCTTTATGAGCCAGCCTTCTGTGACACTTTATTTTTTTGCTTAGTTTCTCAACGTTTCTCAAAAGTACTACGAGCAAAATCTTTTTAGCTTGAAGTCTATGTCATACAATGCAAACAGGTTCCATTAAAATCAACGTTACAGTTAATTCTACATGCTGCCACTTGATTGTCTCCTTCCAGCGTATTTTTGTTCTTGTGATCAAGGCCTATATTAGTTCACTCATTTGAATTATAATCATGATTGTTTTTCAGGACATACGCATGTGGCGGAAGCACTAAAAGTGCCAATTCATATATTCTTTACCATGCCATGGACGTGAGTCTCTTTTATCCTGCTTTTTCTTTAAAGAGTACAGATCTGCTATTGTATTTGCAGTTCTAAATTCTGCTGTTTATTCAGGCCAACTAGTGAATTTCCTCATCCTCTTTCTCGTGTCAAGCAATCTGCTGGATATCGAGTAAGTTTACATTGTTTTACTTATTAGCTTTGGGGAAAAATAGTACTTTTACTCGACTTCATCTCGGCTCCCAAATGGTCTGGACCTTCCTAAATGATTGGAAATGGAAAGTTCATGAGGAGAATAATCATAATAGTCATCTCAATGCTTTATCATCATGCAAATTCCATTCTCTTCATTAATCCACAAATCAAAAGAACTAAGTCGATCACTTCAGAAAATGTTTAGTTATCGGTGAATAACCGAAACATCTAGGTATCTACTATCATTTCATGATATGTTATCCTATGTTGTTAAAAGTTGTTTGTTAGACCAGTCCTGTCAGTGTGCAATTGATATCAATCTGGATATCAGATCAGTGTAATGATGCAAACTGTTGTTAAAATTCAGTAAATCAATGAAAAATTTCTGCGATGAAAAGCAAGCCCAAACTCATTAACCAAAGGCACTTTCTTGAGCATACATACTTGATTGGATGATCTTGATGACAATATCTGATTTAATATACAATTATTTTATTTCTTATGCAACGGAAAGCAAGCCCAAACTCACTAGCCGAAGGCATTTTCTAGAGCATACATACTTGACTGGATGATCTTGATGACTATCTGGTTTGATACGTTGCCTTTACAATTATTTCTCCATTTGCAGCTTTCATATCAAATTGTGGACTCGATGATTTGGCTTGGAATAAGAGATATGATAAATGAGTTTAGAAAGAAAAAGTTGAAGCTCCGTCCTGTAACATACCTAAGTGGTGCACAGGGTTCTGGCAATGACATTCCTCATGGATACATTTGGAGTCCTCATCTAGTCCCAAAACCAAAAGGTTTGCCATACCTATTGGCTTGAGCTGAAATTTGTACAATTAACTGGTCATTCTTTTCCCATATTAGTTGTCAAAGCATGTGGGTCTGAACCAGGATCTCTTTCTGGTGGCAGCTAATCTATTAGTAGGTGTTAAAATCTTGAAGATCTATTCTGAAAAAATTCTGTATGTCAAAAAAAGTCTTTGCATGAAGTAGATCTTAATATGGATGGTAAAGTGATGTTAATACCAGATCCATCTGTCATTGACCTAATCAGTTATCCAATCTACACAGAGTGATGTGGGTCAGCCACTGTTACAAATGTATTTTTCTTTGGACAGAGCTATCACCATCACCGTGAGTAAATACGATAGATTTCATGTCATGGAGATGTTATAGTAGGCTTCAAGCTCAATGGCGGAGCCCCACAGCACCATATCGTGGTGCACAGCGCCACAGCCAGATGTCAGCCAAGGGACTTCATCTTGATGTCCAGCAGTGGCTCACCTGGCTAGTAATTTATCTCCAATGGACTTCATCTTGATTTGGTCTATATGAGTCAGGAACTATGTTTCTAAATTAGGCTATCTTTTGCTGGTTCCAAACTCCATCTGTAGGCTATGCTCGATAATAAGAGACATGGCAATGTTGTTGCTGAAGAAAGGAAATAGAAGTCCCTCCTTCCCAACTTTCTCTTGATCTTGTGCTTCGACCCTGTGGCACATGCTCACCTTCTTAGCTAAGCCATGGCACCGTCCTGATGCTGGTGTGATCATGGTCATCATTCATCCATCTGCCACTCTTTTGGGCTATGTTGTCACTTGCAAGACCTTAGTGGCAATGAATAAAAAAGATTGTCATAGGAGAGTCAGGGTTTCTGAAGAGAGTAAACACATGTGCTAGTTGGTTTAACTGAAAAGGAACTTACATTACATTACAAATTTTGCATAAGTGAAGAACCTAACTGTTCATGGCACTAGAGAAGTAATGTACCTGAGCTTTTGAATGACTTACGGGAGGGCTCTTGTAGACTTCTTATTATATTAAAGCATGTGTCAGTTACTCAGTTATGACTGCCTAACTGGTTGGTTAGTAACATCATAATTGCCTGTAGTTTTCAGGAGTCTAAAATTTCTGGGAACTGTCATTTGAAGTATAACATGAAAAATTGCTTGTTTAACTGTAGTTGTAAGGAGCTTTCCTATATAGTTAATTTTAAGGAGACATAATGCACTACTGTAGTAGCTTGTTGTCAAAACATTTTGTGTTACATTTGCATATTATGGTTTAGCCTCAAGCATTTTTTTTAACTTTTGAATGGGCCAGCATCTCAATATAATTTTCATGTATTGAAGTGCAGATTGGGGCCCCAAGATTGATGTTGTTGGATTTTGCTTCCTTGATCTGGCTTCCAATTATGTACCTCCTGAACCACTTGTGAAATGGCTTGAAGCTGGTGACAAGCCCATATATGTTGGTTTTGGTAGCCTTGTAAGATCAGCTAACCTGGCTTTATTTTTAATTTATACAAGTTGTAATCTTGTTTGATCTGATCAACTGTATTGTTTAATTCATTGTATTAAAGTATTCTAGACATGCTGGCAATTTTCTTTGGCTTGCACTTGTGTATGTAGTTTGTACTTAAATCTTCCTGTCTAAATAGGGTTACATGCATATGATGTATTTTGTTAATTATATCCTAATGCCATTGACAGTGCTTGTACCATAAGCACCCTTAGCTGTTTTACTGCATAGCAACATCTTAAAAGCTATGTTCACTAGTTATGATAACTGAAAACAGTGCAGTTTATCCATTTGGAGCTTTGTAGTCTTTTGGTAGCATTTATATGTGAATGTAACTGTTAGCCTCACTAGCTCACCAGCTCCCAGGATCACCCACTCTAACACTAGAGAAAACTCAAATACACACACTAATGTTGCACTGCACACCAGCACCCTCTTGCTCTATTTCACCACAGCTCAACACAATGATTACACTGATTTTAACACCACACACACACGCACACGATATGCTGCAATTTAACTGCACAACTCAGCCAAAACACTCATGCAACAAGCTCCACTAACATACGTGTATGCAGAATCACCTCCACTAATTCCTGCATACACGCCAACACTTTTTTACTTTGCTGACTCCAATTAGCGCACAGCCACTACTGCTGTATGCTAATCTGTCAACTATGCACACACTCCGTGCTTCACTCACAAACTGACCAGTTTGCTTCACTCACAAACTGACCAGCTCTACACTCCCCTCACTCTCCCCCTCTCACTGATCAACTTGCTTCACTCACAAACTGATCAGCTCTAGTACTCTTAGTACTCTCCTTACTCACTCCTCCCCCTTGCGCTCTCGCTCTCATTTTGACACCAGAGACTAATTTTTGCTAATGGATTAGTTTGTGCTATCACCCCTGAACACCCTTTGCCAGCTGGTATGTCAGAATTTTGTGATTTTCTCCTCAAAATACTAAACGTGACATGAACATCTCTAGATCTGTAGTATTTCATTCATTCGAAATCTGTGTTCCGATATATCACTATAAAAAGTGATCGCATATGAACTGCTGCCACCTTTGATTGTTTTATGTATAAATATGTGTTACTTGATTATGTCTTTTATAAGCTTGCATATGGATAAGCTACAAAGTTAATTATACACTTGAATGAATGAAAATAGTGATAGGGGCTCTGTGCGTCTGTCAATATCTTCTCAGGTTGTAGAGCAATCAAGCCAATGCCATCATAGGTTCCCCTTAACAACTTTCTGGCATTTGACTTGTATTTTCTCCTGATATACTAGCCAGTTCAAGAGCCACAAAAGATGACTGAAATTATTGTCAAAGCACTGGAAATTACTGGACAGAGAGGTATCATTAACAAAGGCTGGGGTGGCCTTGGGACCTGTAAGTTCCTATCCTTAGTTTGTTTTGCAGTTTTTTGCCTGGCATATATTCTGATTCTATTCTAACAGAATCCAGAATTTTTGGCAGTGGCAGAACCAAAAGATTTTGTGTATCTACTGGACAACTGCCCTCACGACTGGCTTTTTCTGCAGTGTAAGGCAGTGGTAAGCCACTGCTTGAACTTTTGGAACATCTCTCTTTTAGCTTGTTGTCTTACCTTGTAAAATTTTAATTATAGTGACTGCAAGTTCGCATTCGATACTTTGATGGTGACTTTATGCTACTTAAGATTTGAGTGGAGGTTTATGCTTTAGTCTTTTCCCCCCCCTGCCTACATAGGTGCATCATGGTGGTGCTGGAACTACAGCTGCTGGTCTTAAAGCGGCGGTAAGCGCTCTCTCCACGTCTTAGTTCTATGCACAATAGTTTGTTCGTTGTTCTTGTAAGTTTCACTGAACAACAGACTTTTTGTTCTGGCTCTGGAAGTGGTTCACACTATCCTTGACGCAAACACATGTTGAGAAGAGGGGGACATTTTAAACTACCACCACTAGCCTTTCAGCCTATGCTTGCAATAGGATGGAATCAAGCATATGTTAAAACACATTTCTTGCTGCACACCAGTACTGTAGGAGGTTTCTTGTACTTAATTTAGTTGTTCATGTTAGTGTCTGACTTTGCAGTGTCCTACAACTATTGTACCTTTCTTCGGTGACCAACCTTTCTGGGGCGACCGGGTGCATGCAAGAGGGCTAGGACCTCCACCAATTCCAGTTGATCAGTTTGGTTTGCAGAAATTGGTCGATGCTATAAAGTTCATGATGGAACCAGCGGTAAGTTATGCAATTTTTGGGCTAGAGAGCATAAATTGTTTTCTTGATATTGCTGTTTTTCCCTGCGACTCGATACTGAGGAGATAGATAGCAAGAACCACCAGGCCCAAGTCTCCCGGAGCCCACAACCAACAAAGGCCTCGGGCCTGACTCAACCCAAACAACTAGTCTAATGAGCGAGGGTTGCTGCACCTTAAGTATTATGCTCCCCCACCATTAATTTCCCATGGGGGTTAAGCTTAACAAGAAGACTAGTGGTAACATGTGGTTTCTGTTTCGTGTAGAATATAAATTCTTCAATTCTAGCATGTATCACAAACATTTAGTATATTTTGGTGCCAACAGCTTGTATCTCTTGGCAATTGACGTGGGACAGGTTGGAATACACACGTGCAAACTACAATTAGAGCTCCTATGCCACATAAAAGTAGTGTTGGATGTGTTATTTCACTAGTAGCCTAGTGTTGAGTAGCAGGGAGCGGGTTCTGATTTAACTTTCTTGTGTTGTTGACACACTTGGCCCACACGTCTGTGACCATGTCAGATGGAAGTAGTCAGAGGAGACTCATCCACCCTAAATGTAACGAATAAATACCCCATGTAATTTCAGGTGAAAGAGAAGGCTGTGGAGCTGGCTAAAGCCATGGAATCTGAAGATGGGGTGACAGGTGCTGTTAGGGCATTCCTCAGACACCTGCCTTCAAAAACTGAGGATCAGAGTCCACCGCAATCATCAAGCTTCCTGGAGTTCCTCGGTCCAGTAAGTAAATGTTTGGGCTGCTCATAGTGCAAAACACATCGATCACGGTATACAATTCCTCGTTTGAGGAAGAGAGGAGTTATCGTATCTCATGGAATGTGCTCTATGTCAGTATGTGGTTAAAGAATGTTACGCCCAATGTAAGAAGCCAGGGCCTGGAGTGTGCGTTTTGCAGTTCTTTTCTTGTTTACCCCTTTTTACCCCTCTGGGTATTTGATGTGTAAAGAGTGCTTGTCTGGTGTGGTTAGCTTGCGGCGTGCGTAATTTTGATGTGCAAGTTTGACGTGCAGCAAACGAGGATCTCACATCTGCATGGCCAATCCATTTTGTATATGACAGACTGAAGAGGTTCGATTTTAGTTCAATTGCTTGTAGCAACATCGTTATCGCTTGTTCCTTCATTTTGAGAAAGTCACGATTGCATCATCTGAAAAATAGGCAGCATTGATATGCGAAACAGAACATTTTTTCTGCCAACTTGTTTTGGCAGCATCAGAGAAACGGCGCAGCGTCGTCCACCCCATTTGTAAGCCTGCTGCCTATTCACAGTGACTCAGACGGACTAAAAAATTCTAAAACCCGTGCTCGATTCCTTGATGAGAAACACTACCCGTATGACTGTACTACGTTTGAGCTGTACTTGCTGAGTAGTGCTTGTGCGCGCATATAGAGCAGTACTCTTCCTAGATATTCTGAAGCAATTGCAAACTCCGAGCTCTTATGCTCTTCCGGTCCTACACCCAAAACTTGATCTGATCAGCTTCACTTAATCATTTCGACCTCAAATCTCCCGAATGCCACTACAGCAAAACTGCACACCTGATCGCCATAGTTTGCTATTGAGTCCAAAGCAGCAGTTGTGGCTTTAGTTGCTATTTCTTTTTTTACCGAAGTCGGTAGGGGATGCCCCTACCTATTTTTTCATTTTATGTAAAAAAAATGTACAAAAAGGATTATAGGTCTGCAAGCCCAAGAAGAGTCCTGATTAAAACCTCCTGTCCAAAATTACATAACCAATCATCTAACATCCGCCTAACTGCCGTCTTAGCTCTAGCACGTAGCAACTACATCTAGCTCCTCCTCGAAATAATACTACAATATCAAATATGGTGGTAGCCTTAATCACCATTAATTAGCAAAATTTAGAACCCTATGGACATGGGCTGCCTTTTGAGATACTTGAGTCATTTTGTTTATTTATCCTCAAAACGCACAAAGTCTTATCATGGCACGTGAGATCTTTGGCTTTGCTTCAGCAAATGGGCGGATGGGCATGACAAAAATATGAACATCTTCAATGAACTTGGTAGAATTATAAGCATTTTTTTGTTGTTGTATGGCTAAGGGTTGGGTTGGGATGGTGGGTGGGGGGACAGGGGTTGTTGGGGTTCGCAATTTAAATGGAAGTTAACTTTTCCTGATGAGGGGCCTGATAAACACGGTGCGCTAAAAGGATTCCTCTTTTACACGGGTTTATGTGTAATATACCTAATCATGCAAGATATTAGCTTTCAAATTGTGCAAGAAAAATGTTGTTGGAAGGAGATGCTCTTTTTATGTCGAATTTAAATCTTTGAAAAATTGTCGGATAGCTTTGTAATTTAAAATGGCTAAAATTATTTCAATGAAATTTTTGGAAAGAATCAGTTACGCAGTGCCGAACAAGCATACACTACTAGAAAGCGAGCCTTCAATACCAAGTACAAACGGCCAGCGGTTCTAGGAATGGTATTACGAAGCCGAGACTAAAAGTCACGGGCTTCGTCATCGGGTGTTTCGCCCGGTGCCTAAAGCTTCCTTTTAGTACCGGGTAAAGGTTCCACCCGGTACTAAAATGTTTTGGTCAAAAAAAATATATTAAACCTAGGAATAGGCCGGCACCCGAAAAGTTGAGAAGTTGACAGATAGTCACAAGTCACGTGATTTTTTCAAGCGAAATATACGCGCGTGCAGTGGCCAGGATTTAAACCCGCAACCTCTTACCTCAGGCAAACCTCCCTTGCCATTTCACCTATACAGCAGTTGTGATTGAGAGGGGGATACTTTCTATTTAAAGTAATCTGTTATCTGATATTAGTACCGGGTAGTAATACCACCTAGTACTAAAAGTGACCTCCACCCGGTATTAAAAGATCTCTAGATATTTCCATCCACCTCAAAAGTACCGGGAGGAAGATAACCCGGTACTAATGTTAGAATTAGTACCGGGTCATTTTTCTACAGGTACTTTTGATGTGGATCTTTAGAACTTTTTCTACTTAGTGGTAAGGAATAAGTTTGAAGTACAAAAGCATTAAACATACCAAGATATTCAAGAATCCAAAAAATCAGACTGTCTTATTTTACTTGCATCTATATGCCCCCTTATAAAAGCATGACCCCAGTACGAGAAGGGCAAAATATGAGGAAATAAAAAAATACATGTTGCTTTTGGACTTGTTAATACATATAATTTGCCATTTGCGCCCGTGAATGTATAGCTTCACTTATACCATTTTTCTAAGAGTTGAGCAACCCGACCGAACCTGCTTAAAACATATAGAAATTGCAAATTTTTAATTAAGATTACTACTCCCTTCTCTTCATTCCAAATTGTAAATCGTTTTGGCAAATTTAGATGTGTAGTTTTTGCTATATATGTAGATATAGGATATATCTATATGTATAGTAAAAATTACATATTTAGACATCCTAAAACAACATATAATTTGTAACGGAGGAAGTATTCAAAGCTGGAGTGAACGAATAAATGGCAAATAAAGCCATAGTTTATTTGCATGACGGAAAATGGTAAAAGTGCAATTTATTTCGTTACATTGTGGAGTAGAAGACAGGGCAGCATATATGAATACGAACATCAAAAGGAAGTGGGAGGTCGGCACAAATATCTGGAGCATAGCAATCATATTCTCTCCCACTAGCAAGCAAGGCAAGCTGCCCTCTGCGCGGCGAGCTGCTCCCGTGTGACGAACACGCCGTGGAAGCCATACGGCACCCGGCACGGCAGCGCCACCGTCGCTGCCACCTCCATGCTGCGCGCGTCCATCACCACCAGCTCCGACGCGCCCGCCGCCTCGTCATGAACAAGCACCACCACGTGCCCCTCATCTTCCTCCTCCTCTGACGACGACGCGCCAGCCGCCGGCACGAACGCCGGCTCGCCGCCGAACCGGCCGGCGCCGAACTCACGCACGGCTAGCTCCCCCGTGCCCAGATCCACCTTGGCCACGCCGCGACACCGCGGCCACGGCTCGGCCACGGCGAGGTACGCGTACCGGGTCCTCCGGCCCAGCCGGGACCGGTTCACCGTGCCGGCCTCGAGGTTGAGCCCCGGCGCGATCTCCCGCCGGCACGATTGCCCCGTTACGAGGTCCAGCCGGATCTCCGAAAGGGTGGCGCGAACGCTATCCGCACCCCCGCCGCCGTCGGAGAACAGCGCGTCCGGCGGCGTCATGCAGGAGCAGATGATCACGACGGCATCGGCGTCCTCCCATGCGTTCCAGATGTGGAAGCAGAAGCAGTCCGGCACGTCGAACCACCGCATCCTGGAGCCGTCACGGTCGTATCTGCAAGTGATCATCAGAAGAAAAGTAATCAAAACGACCGGTATCGATTTCCATCTTACCCATTTCTCCCGTCATTTAATTTCTTTCTTTTGGCGAATATAAGTTATAATTTTTTTATATCACTTTTTGATACACTGTAGCATTTTTGCCCACTATCGATGAGAGACATTCCGACCCTAACTTCATTCATTGGTGCTTACTGTTACCTTTTTCCTGTAAAAAGAATAAAAGTAGGTAAACGAAAAACAAGCATTTATAGTGTAAATTTTGTCAATATGGTCATGTCGCCAACGCATTTACTCTCCTATACCTTCTTTGGATTGAAGGATTTTCATATGAATTTTGGAGGATCCTAATCCCTATCAAAATTTCCTATATATAGAGGCCCTTTAATTAGAACAAAGGATTGGAGCTGTCAAAATTTCTAGGGATGCATTCTTGTGCCCCATTCCATTGGAAAACAAACATGAAGCTCAGTTTTTAAAGTCCAATGCCCCTCTCTCTCTCTCTCTAATATTCATATCCTCTATCCTATGCACCATTTAAACGCATCACCCATTCCAGTGTTTTCATTTCCCACTTCCTACATTTCAAAGAAGGTCTTAGATAACACCTTCAATTATTGTTAGCATAGATGAAACTGAAGTGGCTTGGAGAAAGGAATTGTTGTTGGTATTTTATATTTCATTGCCTATTTCTCTTCGTTTTAGGATGAACTACAGTTAGTTTCCTCATATCCTTGAGGATAACATTACACCCACACTACTGTTGATATATGATAGATATGAAAATAGAAATTTATACAACATTAATATTTATCCTAATTGCACCGAAAGCAAATTGAAAAATAGAATTTGATAGTGATATCTATTGATATGGTTTTCGCTTGCCAACTTAGCTAGATTATTGTAGAAGATTGGGTCCAAAAATTCTGTCAGCATATATGATTTTTTTAGAGCTGTCAACATATATGATTGGGAGGGAGGGGACAGCCAAGAGAGTAAGCTTGGGGATGTGCTTTCTCACTAACTGAGGTGCTGCTACTCATGCGCATGTGAGGTATTTGTATTAGAGCATATATGGAAGGGCTCTTGAAGGATCTGGTTATTATGATATATAGTACACAACTAGTTTTTATCTCTACCTTGTTTGAGATTCAAGCACACATGTGGCCTATGAGGCTATGACAAGATTTTGGTACTGGTTGGTGTGTAGACTTTGATAACCACACTTATACCTAAGAACATTATGTTTAGAAATTTAAAATACTCACTATCACTAGTAACAGTGTCCACACATATCAGAGAAGATATTAGCTATGGATCTAAGATGTTTTTCCCTTAAACTGCTTATACATGATTAAACTATTTTAGTCGAGAGAACATGAAGAAACCGACTAACCAAGTGTTGTGACATGTTCTCCTACATTTTAAAATGCAGGTGCCTCTGTTTTGCTATACTGGTTTATTTAGTGTTAAGAGCAACCACAAAAAAGATCCGTCTCATCTTTACATTATTTCATAGCTCTTAGGATCATAATTCTTTTCGTATGTTACATGTTGTGCACTTGCTGTCGTACGATGTCTAGTGCACACTTTTTCTATGTGTGTGTGTTTCTCTCTCTCCCTAAATTCAATTGCCTATGGTAATATTATCAAGTGGCCGACGATGGTACAATACAATTGATCTGAATAACGTGTTATGCTCTTGTTAGAAATTAGTCAGCACTAACTTGCCTAATCTTTGTAAACACTAGAAAATAATCAGCCAGGCGAGAACAAATTCTGAAGAGAAATAATGCTCTTGGGCCATAGTTGCGAAATTAATGTCAAAAGATGGAAAATAGACACGTTTAGTTCGCTAAAACATCATTTTAAAACTATAACAGCAAAACATTGTTTGCTTTTGTTAGGAATATTTTCCATATATACCAATGTTTATGTGCAGATCTAATGTATAGCACTCGATGTTTTATATACTTTTGTGCATATCATATGTTTATTTGGAGAGGGACTCGAAGAAACTCCTTAGTTTGTACTTGTGTGCCGATGGAATGTACAGGAGGAATGTGTGACATATATGCATCTCGTCATCCGAAGCTAAGGCGTTTTTGTACATGCGTGCAGATAGGATGTATCTATCGCGCATCAGTGCATGTGCCCGCAGGAGTGTGTTGACACATGCATGCAAGGTGTCGTACGCACCGTGGGAGGAGGCCGAAGCGGGAGGCCTTGCCGTTGTCGTACACGACGGGGGAGCCGCCACGTAGCATGCGCCACAGGTCGAACACCACCTGCTGGTCGGGGACGACGGCGTAGCTCTCGGTGACGGCGAAGTCGTGCACCATCGTCGGCCGCCGGAGCTCCACCGCCACGTCGGGGGACTTCTCCCCGGTGGCGGGGTCCACGTGGAAGTACCTGAGATACGGTCTCCGGGCGACGTCGTAGCTCAGCGCGAAGAGCTCGCCGGTGACGGGGTCGACCTTGGGGTGCGCGATCATCGGCGTCCGCAGCTGCCCGGCGAAGTCGAACCGGCCGACGGTGGTGAGGTCGCCGTGGTCAGGGCCGATGTGCACGTGGTACGGCAGGTCGTCCTCGGACAGCGCGAGGAGCCTGCCGTCGAAGTAGACGAGCCCGGCGTTGGCGGCGCCGGCGCCGCGGCTCGTGTCGATCACTCCGGCAGCCGCGCGGAGGCCGAGCAGCATGAGCCGGGCGAGCCCCGTGTGCCCGTGGAGCTCGCCAATGGCCTTGGGGAACGCGCACCGCCCCAGCGCGGCCTCCTGTACGAGCCGGTTGGTGCGCGTGAACCGCGCCGCGTACGACGGCGCCGCGCCGCCCGTCGCCGACGAAGTAAACGCCACCGCGTGGAGCATCCCGTCGCCGTCGAAGAGGTGGTGCCCGGCCTGGGGCGGCAGCAACGGGTTCGCACCGTTCCTGATGTAGACTCCGCCCACCAGGGCCGGAGGTATCTCCCCGGTGACACGTAGGTCTCTCACCGGCGATGGCGACTCGAACACGGGAGCAAAGTTGCCGGCGAGCTGTACCGCCGGGTCGACGCACCATGGAAGCGCCCTCTTCGACTCGAGCGGGGAGAGGACACGGTCTTCTACGACGTCGAGGGCCGCGGCGAGGAGGCGTTGGATGGGGTTTAGGGTTGCTGGCTTGCATGGGTGGGTGGTGAGTAGAGCAGTGCGAGGTCGCGATGGCGGCGGCGGCGGCGGCTTCGGGAGCAGTGGTGTGGTTGTGAGGGAAGAAGCTACGCACCGTGCCATCACGATATGCGACATGATCGAGGTAAACGTGGTGATCGGCCGTCCTGCTTGATGCAGCGCGTGTTGGGGAAATGAATGTGTGTGTATTTATAGTGCATTCTAGCCATGCATTTAATTTGTGAATATTTCCTGCCTTGCTGGAGTTGAGAGGGAATAACGGGCTGGATGCGAGCTGGATGAAAATGTAGCATGCATGTGTGTAGTGTAGTTGTATCTCTGCTGGAAAATCAGCATTTTTGCTTTTTTATTGTCAGTTCAGTTTTCAAACGTGTGTTAAGTAGGAGAACACCTTAGTGATGCGCGAAAAGACTACAGAGTGCAGGAACAACGTAGCTGAGGAAGTGGCACGCTATGAAGTGAAGTAACCGGCCGGGAACAACAGAGCAGCATGCATGAGTCTTGGTGATGAGGCAAAGTCGCAAAGACAGACACAAATATAAAGTGATGTGAAAATCACGGTACAAAGACCACTTTGCCCTCGAATGTTCTTAGAAAACTGCGCTACGGGCCGGAGATTTCTACCATGTCAACTTAAACACTGACCGAAAATTTCCAATGAGAGCTAGAGATTTCTTGCAGACACAGAGTATGAGTGGATTTCTAAGGAATTTAACATTTTTCAACGAGATTTCGAGCGAGATCTCAACCTAGTGTCACTAGACATGATACCTCCCAAAACTGTGACCAGACACAATCAAAGAAGTATAACAATGGTCACAATTAGATTTAAGGTTAATTAGTACCATTGCAAATACTCAAGTTCGAAGATCTACTATTATAATTAAGCTATTTAGAGACATACATTACAATTATTTCTCTACCCAAGATATACTATTTTGTACGTTTTGATATTCTTGGTGATAGGAGGATGAGTCTCGATCTTCCGAGAGGTACGGTAAACTTGATTGATGGAGAACACGACATTGATGAACCAAGACTCCGAATGAACAGAACCTCATAATCACTACACCACTGCTCCGTTGGTTATCACCCGTGTCACACGGATGACCTCGCCATGAAGGCTTGTCCCTGCAAGCACAATCAAGAACACAAGCAAGAACAGGAGATGCAATCAAACAAACTTGGTTAAGAGATAGGGTCTCACAAACCGATGAACGGCGACACTGTTCGATGACAGATTGAATCTAAGAAAATCCAAACCCTAATGTGGCTACAGCTACTGAATAAAAAGAAGTTAGGGGCATGCAAGTCTCTGAACGCAACCCTAATGGGTTCCAACATGGTACACGGGCCAACGGCCCAACAGACGGTGACACAGCACCCTCACATATTCTGGACGCCCACTTGTTTCGACGATTTCCGTCGACTCAGAAGGAATTTTGAGGTGGAACCGGTGCCCTTGGAAGCTCTATGAAATTCTATTTCCAACCATATATAGAAAGTCCAAATCCGACTCCGCATGTGGCTAGGGCATCAATTTTGGTGAAGTCAGGTTCTGCAATCCGAGGTGGAGTCGAAGTCGAGTTGGACCTGGACTCCTCCTTGGTGTGCTAGCTCCTCCTCCTTGACTCCTTGGCCTTCTCCAAGTCCTTGCTGGTCCTCTCTATTGTTCCTAATCAATAAAATATGCATGGAACCAAGCGTAAGTTCTAAAAAATAATTGACAAGGTTAGAACGTACCTGGAGATCCAACTGTCGCGTATGTGCTCTAGTGATCGGTCCTTGCATTGTATGCAAAGGAGAGATGTCCTCATCATCCTCCCCCTCTTGAATTGGAGTCGTCCTCGACTCAAGCTCATCTTTCTCACCCAAGTATGGCTTCAAATCTGAAATGTTAAATGTAAAACTAACCCCAAACTCGGGAGGCAACTCAAGTTTATATACATTGTCATTTATCTTCTCAAGAACCTTAAAAGGTCCAGCGGCACGTGGCATGAGCTTGGATTTTCTCAAATCCGGAAACCTATCTTTTCTCAAATGAATCCACACCAAATCACCGGGTTCCAATTTTACCTTCTTCCTACCTTTACTAGCAGCAATTCGATACCTTTCATTCATTTTTTCAATTTGCATCTTAGTAGTTTCAAGCAACTTAAGAATAAATTCAGAACGTTGTGTAACATCTAAGTTCATAAATTCAGAAGGTGGTAAAGGTAGCAAATCAATTGGAGCACAAGGATTGAAACCATATACTACCATAAACGGACTTAAATTGGTTGTGGAGTGAATAGATCTGTTATAAGAAAACTCAATATGTGGCAAATACTCTTACCACAACCTCAAATTATCTTTCAAAACAGTCTGCAATATAGTAGACAAGGTACGATTAACTACCTCCATTTGCCCATCAGTTTGTAGGATGACAAGTAGTAGAAAATAGCAACTTTATTCCTAATTTATACCATAAAGTTTTCCAGAAATGGCTCAAAAACTTAGCATCCCTATCAGAAATAATAGTATTTGGTACACCATGCAAACGTACAACTTCAATAAAGAACAAATCAGCAACATGTGAAGCATTGTCGGTCTTGTGACAGGGTAGAAAATATGCCATTTTAGAGAAACGATCAACAACCTCAAAGACACTATCCCTCCCCCTCTTTGTTCTAGGCAATCCTAAAATAAAGTCCATAGAAATATCCTCCCAAGGTGCACGAGGAACAGGAAGAGGCATATAAAGACCATGTGTATTAAGTCGAGACTTAGCTTTGTTGCATGTGGTGCAACGCGAGACGTAGCGCTCCACATCACGCTGCATCCGTGGCGAAAAGAAGTGAGTGGCCAGCACGTCCTCTATCTTTTTAACACCAAAATGTCCCATCACACCACCGCCATGTGCTTCCTGCAACAGCAAAAGACTAACGGAGCTAGCTGGAACACACAGCTTGTTAGCACGGTAGAGAAGGCCTTCACGCAGTAGAAATTTTTACCACGTTCTTCCCTCTCTACAATTTTTGAAAGCATCTTTGAAGTCCAAATCAGTAGCATATAATCCCTTTATGGTCTCTAAACTAAAGATTTTATGAGAAAGTTGGGACAGCATGATATAACGTCTAGATAAAGCATCGGCAATCATATTGTCTTTCCCTTTCTTATGTTTAATGATGTAAGAAAATGAATCTATGAACTCAATCCATTTAGCATGATGTTTGTTCAGAGTAGCTTGCCCTTTAAGGTACTTCAAAGATTCATAATCCGAATGTGTGACAAATTCTTTAGAGTATAGATAATGTTGCCAAGTTTGTAAGACTCACACTAAAGCATAAAGTTCTTTGTTATATGTAGAATAATTCAGCGAAGGACCATGCAATTTTTCACTAAAGAAAGCAACAGGTTTTACCTCCTTGTATGAGCATTCCTCCAATGCCAATCCCACTTGCATCACACTCAAGCTCGAAGGTCTTCTCAAAATCAGGAAGTTGCAGCAATGGTGCCTGTGTGAGCTTCAACTTGAGAGCATCAAAAGCTTGACCTGGCGCACTTGGTGCTTGTGTGAGCTTCGACGTAAGCAAGGTTGAATAGATCAATTATCTGCTCAACCTTGCTTACGTCGAAAACAAAATCCTTTGCAGGTCCTTGCTACTTCACCCACTTACAGGACACGGGATTTGCCCCCTGAGTCCACTCTGCAACCGCTACCTCTTGATCATCCTCAGAATCTTCAGCGTCTTCTACGTCGACCAATATTACCTGATGCTTGAACCTATCCTAGTACAATTCTAGGTGGCACTGCTCATATGATGTTAATTTCTGCACCAAGTGCGCCAAAGAATTGAACTCCAATTGAAAGACCAGATCCTTGATCGGCTTCACCAGTCCCAAGGATGCCAACTCGACCGCCTCCTTTTCTGAAATTCGGGTCAAATAGCATCAATTCTTGACTTCCCTGAAGCGCTGGATATACTCTGCCACAGTTTCCCCTCGCTTCTAGCGGACTTGCGCCAGGTCAGCAATCCCAGCCTCCGCAGCTTCCGAGTGGTATTGGATGTAGAACTGCTCCTCCAGCTGCTTCCATGTGTGAATCGAGTCAGGGCCCAATGAAGTGTACCATCCAAAGGCTGGCCCTGTAAGAGACTGCGAGAATAACCTTACTCACAGAGGATCCGACACTGAGATCATCCCCAATTGTGCCAAGTATCATCTCACATGCTCGATAGAGCTGGACCCTTCCGACCCACTGGACTTGGTGAACTCAGGGAGCCAATACTTGGGTGGCAGAGGGATCAAGTCATATTCACTTGGATACGGCTTAGTATAGCCGATCGCTCGCCTTTTCGGTAAAATACCAAATTGATCCCTCAAGATGGTACTAATCTGGTCCACAGTTTGAACTCCTGGGGCCGAGTGCGTGCTATCATGACTCGGCCCAGTGGCATATTTAGTTAGCCACGCTTGCTTATCGGCATCTATTCCAGACATTCTTCCAACCGCCCGCTGCGCTGAATGTACTGGGTTGTTGTTGTTCGGTATATATGCACACATGTACCCATATGGAATTTCCTTCGGTGGCTCACTGAAAAACTGATGGTCCACAGGATCATCTCCCATCTTGTAGACGACGTATGCCGGTGAACCTTGCGATTCCGGAGCCGCAAATGTATAGGGCAGTGGTGGTTTGGCCTGGAACGGCAATTCTCCTTTGTGACTCCCCAGGGCAGGTCCCGATGGAGAGTACTAATTCTTCAATATTTCTTGGACCACACTCAGCGCGATACGTTCAAGAGCGTTCACCCGGCTCTCGGAGTGCCGATGCAGTGAATGAGCCACCATGTAGTTCACCTCCTGGCGTAGAGTTCTGGTGCACTCCTCTGAAGAGGTAGATAGATCCACTTCATCGAGAGCGCCTTCAGGTGAGAACCTCTTCCACCTGATGCCGTGGTGGCGGGTCCTCTCAAAAGAGCTGATGAGATCGGCTTCAAAGAGAGCCTTGATCTCATCATACTTCTGCTTGTGCTCAGCGGAAAGCTCCTCATATGTGACTGAGTTTTCCTTTGACATCCGGGCGGTGGAAGTTGATGTAGTCGATGAAGATGGTCCCACCGGCCGTGCCAGAATGTGTTGTCGGTTGAAACCCACCGGTGAACAGCGATAGGCAACACGAGGAGCCGGGAGGCTCCCGGGACTGCTGGTGGGCCCCAGTCCCTCGGTCAACGGCCCAGGATCTGGCACACGAGCTGGCTTCAGGATTCGCTAGGCGTGCCACCTGACCTATACCTGATCAGGAAGGTGTATATGTGTTTTCAGTTAGTTTGCTGCGTACACAGACATTTTCAAACGTTAGTCCGAGTCGCGATCGGCTCTCTGGGTGACCCTCGCAATCGGCTGTAAAGATCCGATTACCCCCGATATCAGATTGGATCTGCTCACGTAAGCAATATACACAAATCTGATGGTAGTATAAACCTGCTCTGCAATCAACAAGCTGATTCAATCTACGACGGTTAAAGCTTTCACCACATGACCGGAACATCCCACGCATAGTTAAGCCTAAGAAATACGAAAGACAATAGAATACCAACCTAAACAAAGGCCTAAAAACCAACAGAAAGCCGATTCCCGGAACAATCCCTCTTTATATCAATATAAGGCATCAAACGTATTGCTGGAACATTCAACCCGTTTGAAGGGCATAACCATGCGGATATTAAGCCAAATCTTTGATGAACAAAGACTTACCATAACAGATCGGATCTACTAATCAAAATAGAGCAAGACGCTACCCTCGCACCCAAGATCGGGCACAAAGACAGCGGACGTTTACAGGCGGCAAACAATGCATGAATAGGATATAAGAGCTGATGCAACCCTATAAATGCTAAGATAACTAGTGTTACTCGCCATCAACAACACTTCGGCACGAGAAACACAAAATTAAATAGGTACGAATGATGCTACCCCGATCATGCGAAGCGTGATCGGGGCTGCATGGCACTTACCCGAGAGAAACCCTAAAACAGGGGTGGCGATGCGCCGAGAGTTGTTTGCGAATGCTTGTTCTTATTTTTATCCAATAACCTAGGATACATATTTATAGTCCAGAGACTTACCTCTCTTAACCAATCCTGATCGACTATGATACGAATCCTGACTATCTATATCTAAACTAATTTAAACTAGATACATGGCCAATCTGGCCTTAAACTGCCCGCGTAGGAGCCGGTTTGCAAGCCCATTACAATTATGCTTTGAGCCCATCTTGCTCGCGGCCCATCTTCTAGCCCAACTAAATTATGGCGATAACAAAGTCCTAGTCGGGTACAAGCCTAGGAGTCCTACTCGAGTACTTCTCGGGTAGTTTTCTACTATGTCCGACTAGTTTTACTACTGTATGAGTAGTCCTAGTACACTACGAGTAGTTACATTAGATGTAGGGCATAGGCCATGTCCCATCCCTTATCCTAGAAAAGTACGTTATGTGCACAGTCCCATGGGCCCGGGCCTGACAAGCCGCCGAGCTCTTCGTAGTCGAGTACTGCAGGCGTCCGAGTACTTCTGAAGGCGTCTTCGAATTCTCTCGAACTTCATCTTGAAGGTGTCCTCCGAGTACTTCCTTGGCTACATCGAGGCTATGACGTGCTCATGCCCTGAGTAGTTGTCAAGTCCTCTTTTATATGGGGTACGATTGAACTCGCACTCCATATGGAGTAGCCCCCGAGCCTTAAGTTGACTCGTAGAATCATGCTGAGGGTCAACTTAATCTTGAGTCTTCTGTCCATATCTTTCAAACATATTTGAAAAATAAGTCACTGATGGCACGTGTCCCGCAGCCCCCGAGCCTTAAATCCAAATCCCGAAGGTTTGAAATAAAGGATCCAAAGAATCGTGGCATGCAATATATGACAGTAAAGATTTGATGGTTAAGATGGGCAAGTTGCCTCAGTAATTCGAAAACCTCTTTTTTCGGGATGAATTCCCTAAAAAAATGGTTAAACAAATAACGACTCCAAAAACGCCCTAAATTACCGCTCAAATAAGATCTTGTTCTCTAAGTCAATGACTAGATAAGATGTCTGTGTAATAATTTGAAAAACCCCTTATTTCAAAATAAAATATCAGAAATAATGGTTAACAAATGTCTTCCCAAGATAAATCTTCAAAAGCCTCTTGAATCGGGATCTTCCGAGTAGCTTTTTAGCATCCATGTCAGACCCGGGGCCACGGGGCTGTGCACATAACATAGTTTAAATAGGGTTAAGAGATAAAGTCTGTCTTATCTCTTATTTAAGTTATTTTCTACTCGTTTGAGTAGGAGATAAAGCTAGTCGATACAGAAGGAATCTACTCGAGATATATTCTGGTATGATTCCTTGGCTAGTATTGGTTAGGATCCATGTAACCATGACCTCCCGGATATATAAGGGTGGGGGCAGGGACCCCCTCAAAATAGATCATTCTACACCCAAGGGAATACAAACCACCACACAGGACGTAGGGTATTACGCGCCTCGCGGCCCGAACCTATCTAAATCTTGTGTTCCTTGCACCTTCGAGTTCCTGATCTCGGCGTCTCCTCACCTAAACTTACCACCTTCGGTGGGCAGCCGGTAAAACACCGACAGCTGGCGCGCCAGGTAGGGGTGCGCATCGAAGATCCACCGGCGAACTCGATTGCATCTTTCCCGTTCACCAGTCGGAATCGACTCCGACTAGTCGAGCTTCATCAACAAACCGTCGCAGCTCCATCAACAAGCTCCACGGCTACATCGACATTCGTCCACGAGTCAAGCTAAGTGACTTATACCTTTTCTGACTTATTCTTCACAAGATCAACTACCTTTTTGGGTACGCCTCTCGACGGGCATTGAAACCTTCGGGGGCTACTCCATGATCGGCTACCTATCTGTGTACGTCTCTCGACGGGCATTGAAACCCTCCAGAGCTACACTTCGCCGACTACTTATCCGTGTACATCTCTCTATGGGCATGAAACCCTCAAGAGCTACACTCTGTTGACTACTTTTGCGCACTGCGCATCCTCTTTGTCGCATGACGACTACTTTCTGCTCGTTGTCTCTTAACGGTCGCTAATCTACTCGGATAGCACATGCCTTAATCCGTGAAACCTCGGCTCTTCTGTCATGCCTAATGCCTTTACGCGTACACGAGACAAAGATCTCATACACGCTATAAGCAATGGCTAAAGCGGGACCAGGTGCTTAAACGTAATAGGCATACTACTCGGGAGATTTAAATGGCCTAAGAAAGAGCTCGACACTGCAATTTTTACACCGAATAAATTTTTATGTCTTCACATTATTACTGAGTACTACTCGGTATCTTCGCATTATGTTACATAATGTATGCATTGTCTTTTTTTTCAGTCAAGCTTCGGCAACAACCCTTCAGACAGCACGGCGTGTCATCACAGTTCCGCTAGTTCCCAGGCTCGGAGGCTGGGCGATGCACACTACTCGACATGGCTCTTTCGGCTCTCCTGGCTTGTAAGCTCGGGGGCTGGATGTCGCAAAACTACTCGAAGATGACTCATATGAAGACTGAGAGTGCAGAAGAAGTCCTAAGTCACCGCGTGGTTAAATAAACGAGCGGGAGGCTCAGTTTCACTATGCAGAAGGCGAAGAGTTTTTCTCGGGATTTCAGAGTAACACCAATGCCACGACTTTTGGATCCTTATTTCCAAACCTGAGAGATTTGGATTCAAGGCTCAGGGGCTGTAGGATATGTGGCATCGACTACTTACTTTTTCAAATTTGTTTGAAAAAGTAGGTAAGGAAGATTCAAGATTAATGCGACCTTCAGCCTGATTCTCCGATTCAACCTAAGGCTCGGGGGCTACTCCATATGGAGTGCGATTTTTCAATCGCACACCACACCAAAGAAGTAATTCGGGGCATGAGCACCTCATAGCTTCGATGCAGCCAAGAAAGTACTCGAAGAAGAACTTCAAGATGGAGCTTCAAGAGAAGCCGAAGACTACTTCGAAAGTACTCGAGAAGCCTGCAGTACTCAGCTACGAAGAGCTTGGGGGCTTGTCAGACCCGGGGCCACGGGGCTGTGCACATAACGTAGTTTAAACAAGGTTAAGGGATAAAGTCTGTCTTATCTCTTATTTAAGTTGTTTTCTACTCGTTTGAGTAGGAGATAAAGCTAGTCGATACAGAAGGAATCTACTCGAGATATATTCTGGTACGATTCCTTGGCTAGTATCGGTTAGGATCCATGTAACCCTGACCTCCCGGATATATAAGGGGGGGGGGCAGGGAACCCCTCAAAATAGATCATTCTACACCCAAGGGAATACAAACCACCACACAGGACGTAGGGTATTACGCGTCTCGCGGCCCGAACCTGTCTAAATCTTGTGTTCCTTGCACCTTCGAGTTCCTGATCTCGGTGTCTCCTCACCTAAACTTACCACCTTGGGTATACACTTCGGTGGGCAGCCGGTAAAACACCGACAATCCAGCCTTAAAGCATGAGAGCTGTCGCTGAAAACACACTGAGTGCTTTGTCGCATCCAGTCCCCAAGCCACGGAGCTAGATAAGTCGCATAATATATACCTAGTAGTCGGTGGCACCAGCCCCCAAGCCCAGGCATCGGCCAAGTAGCCGCTGGATCTTGAACAATCGATGGAGCCGTCTAGTCGGAGTCAATCCCGCCTAGATTTGTAGGCGAGACGAGTAGTCGAACAGGTGTAGAACTAGTCGTAGACTAGTAATCCTCTTGCCATGGGAGCGAGGCCCCTTCAGTAACATAGTATACTAGTCGAGAACTAGTAATCTATTACTGGGAGTATGGGAACGAGACCCCTTCAGCAAACTTGCGCATAATACCAGTCGTAAACCAGTAAAATGGAGTTATACTGCAAGTATGAGCACGAGGCTCCTTCAGTAACATAAGATACTAGTCGGATACTAGTAATCTATTACTAGAAGTATGGGAGCAAGGCCCGTTCAACAGACTTGCATGTAATACCAGTTGTAAACCAGTAAAATGGAGTTATATTGGAAGTATAAGCGCGAAGCCCCTTTAGTAATGAAGGACCAAAATGGCGACCAGAAAGGGGGGGTTTGAATGGGAGCCTTTAAAAATTCTCCGAGAGAACAAGGCCTATGTCCCTTTTTCACCCCAACACCACACCGCCAAGATGACGCAAGTCAACCCGATGACAAGCTCACCCTAGGAACGGTTCCGAAGAGCTCATCGCAAAACGGAAGCAAAGATCCACAATAATGCCAAAGCAACGATTCACCAAAATGCCGGAAAAGCGTTTCCTAAAAGACTCACAAAGGAACTAGAGCTCTCTCTACTAAGCATGCAAAAATCTAGAAGCAATTAGAAAGATCAAGCACTAATTAACTCAAACAAACTAAGCATGCAACTCATAAAAATAGATAAATGTGAAAGCGAATGAAATCAAAATAGAGCTCACTGTGCTTTCTTGTTGTTACTGTGCGGGGTTGCAACTTTCGCTCGTAGATGCTGACCTGCTTCACACCTAGCTTGCTGGGCCACCTACCTGCTACCCGTGTTGCAGCCCGTGGGCTATGCCAGCAGGAGATGAGCCTGCCGCCTGGGTAGCTGTGACTCCCTAGGTGTTAAATAGAGCAGGCCAATAGGAAAAATATTGTGAATAGTTTGAATTGTGTGAAATTTAGCAAAGTTATGAAAATAAGGGTATTTATGTAAATTTATGAAAGTACAAGTCCTTTTATGTAAATTAGTTGAAGTATAAAAGTAACATCAAAAAATTACCAAGGGTTAAAGTGTAAAAAGGTATGTGTCATCATGACATGTCATAAATGCTTGCAATTAGGTCCAACTTATAAGGAATTTAGCTTGAGAAGAACAAAATTTATTTAAAGTTTGAGTTGAGAGCAAAATTGTAAAATAAAGCAGTGTACTTTAGGTTTCTGAACTTAAGCCCTAAAGCAAAGTTGTAGGATTTGAAAAGTTCTACAACTTCTATTTTGACCATTTCCTCATTAGAGCTTTGGATCAGTGGAAAAAATTCTATTTACAGTGAGGTCCCTGGGATTTTTTGTAAATTCCAACGAGGTCCTTCGGACCTCCTTTCCTCTTCTTCCTCCTCTGGCACATGCTCTGCTCCCCCTGCTTCGCCCGATGCTCCTCTGCCGCCGGTGTCAGCGCCGCTCACCACCGCGCCAGACCCTCCCCGGCGCCACCTCCTGCTGCCGTCGCCTCCACGCGTCGTCTCCAGCTCGAGCACCGCTCTAGCTCCCCCTCCCTGGCTCTCCCGCGCGCTTGCCACGCCCCTCTCCTCTCCTGCCCGAGCTCCCGCCGAGCGACAGCTCGCCGCCGCCGTGGCAAATGCCGGCGTTTCCTTTCCTTCCCTCGCCCAGTCTTAGTTACCGTGAGCTCCTCTGGTTCAAGCCCTTCCCATTCTGCTCGTTTTCCTTTGCCGTGCACACACAGAGCCCCGAACACCACCGCCGCCTCCTCCCTCAACTCCGGCGCCCTCCTACTCGACGTGGGCAGCCCACTCCAACCCACCCCGCACCACTACAACCCCCTGAGAAGCTTCCCCTCACCTCACTGACGCTCCCAAGCCACTCCCCGTGGCCAGACTTCCACCGGAACTACCCCGCCGCCGTTACCGTCTCGCCGGTAAGCTCCTATCACCGTCGAACCCCTCCCTCCGCTCCTTTTCCGTTCGATTCAACCGCACCAATAGCTTCCTCTCCTCCTGTTGCATCTTCTAGACCGGAGCATTGCCCCACTTCCTCACCAGAACCTTCTCGCCGACGAGCACCCCTCCGCCGCCGCCTCGGCCGCCGTGGGAACCCCACCTCCGGCCATCCCCTCCCCTTCCCCAGGCCCCCAGCAGGTGCGCCTTGAGCTCCTGATGCTCACTGACCACTCCTTCTCCACCCCCTCACCGGAATTTGGCCGGCAACGCCCCTGCTCTTCTTCCCCGACGAGCCAAGGGTATATGTGCGAAGATTTCAAAAGTTCTAAGGGTCTCCTTGCAAGATTCCAGAGCCCCACCCCCGCAATTCAAAAGCTGTGAACTTCAAAAATGTGTAGAAAATTGTAGAAAATTCAGAAAAATACCAAACTAGTTTTGTTTGAATCTTTAAGTTAAATTCGACTACTTTTATATAATAAGTTTGAGCTGTATGTGTGTAATTTGTGATGTAAATTAAATACTAAGAAATGAGTGTTTTATTTGTATCTCATGTTTTATGCATGTGTTGTCGCTGAATTTTGGAATCTAGGTTGTATGTCCCATGTGTAGCTTTGTGTAAAAATTTCGAGTTCTTTACTGCTCAATTACTTAGAAATTAGAGTACCTTTGTTGTATGTTGATAGAAATTTCATAATTTAATTTTAGATGCATTCTTTAATGTTTAAAGCTGAAAATTTTACAATAACTTTGCTTCAGTATGCTTAATCCAAGATAAAACTTTGAGAGTCAGAATCCAAGTATAACTCCAGTAGTGAATTTAAGTTTAGATTCAAAGAAAAATTCATGAACAATAGCTCTAGTTCATGAAAAATTATGAAAATATTTTGAGATATTGATCTAGAGTAGTGTAGCATGTTCACAAATTCTTAATCCATGATCAGGTATGGAACAACTAAAATAAATAGAACTTGATATCATAATGCTATTTTTCTAATTAATTAAAGTAAGTCCCTAATTAAATACTAACCTAGGGTTCTTAAAGACAACTAGCTAGTCAAATAAAATTAATTAATGTAATTATTTTGGCTAATCAAACATGTTACCTTATGCAGTAGATTAAATGTTTAGGGTAAACACTTATGTTACTTAATGTAACTAGGTAGTTTAGCTAATACCCGATAAATGACTGCCCAGTAAAGGGTAGCTGTGTTGTTTGCTAGTTTGTAATGTTATGTTCGTTGGATTGCAACTTTATTGTGAAATAGAATAAAAGTTTATGCATTTTCTAAACTGCATCATTTTTATCACATGTAGACTCGACGTTTCTCGCCGACGGTGATTATCAGATTCTTCCGGAACCCAAAGTAAAAGTCTCTGAAGATGCCGGGAACATTGTCGGAGAATTAACTGAAGCCCCGAACCCGAGTTCGGAAGAATTTGTTAATGTCTCTGACCCCAGCCCCGCCAGTGAAGGCAAGCCCCGGACATAGACCCACTACTTTATTTACACTGCAGTTTACCTTATATATATATACTTGTGCATTAAGTTCTTAGGAGTTGTTCGAAAACCCTAGATGCATATTCCTAGGAACCCGTGTACTGAATATTAGAAACTAAGTCCGACTAGTGCTATGCTAATAGGATCGGTAGAAGTCGAGTGATTTCCTGTCACTCGCGCGATATAGGAATTGATTGATTACAATCTTGCAATCACTATAAGGATGACGGATGGGGTTATGTGTAGTATTTTGGAAAGCAAGGATACCCCGTCTGTGTTGATGAATTTGGTTAAGGTCGCAGTGTGTGGTAGTGGCAGTTAAGCGTTTGAAAGTACTAGTCACATGCCGTGAAATATGGTAAGCGGTAAGCCTAGTAACCGATCGGTCCGGCAAGTGGACTCATCCCCCACCACTCGACTTTTATTTTATGTTTACACGCACCGACTGTGGGAGTACGTTCTGCAGAGCAGATGGGAATACGGTCATGTAGTCGCACTACAGACGTATGTCCTGCACATTGGATGTGCGTATGGTCCTGCAATCGCTTGTGATGGCTTTGTTCCACGACCCGGAATGAAAGGAAAATGGTTGCTTCGGAACGACCTTTGGTGTTCCAAGCGTGCGAGTTAGGTTTACCTTGCAAGGGTTCAAATTCGATTCAGAATCGTCCATTTCTCGTGGAGATTGAGACTGCTTAACTCTTTAGCCACATAGAGTAACAAGAGAAACCTTATGAGGAGTAATACTGAGATATGTTTTAAAGAGGCTCTACTTTGCTTGAGTAATTATAGGTGCTTATCTAGAATAGTTAAAGGAACTAGAAACTGAAAACTAAAATATGAAATTGAGGATCAACTCTTTGTTGCTTTTCAGCTGAGACAAAACCCAAGACCCCATTAAAGCCTTCATGGTCTAGTTATGGGCTAAGTATACCCTAATTCCAGGTAAGCCTTGCTGAGTATTAGAGTACTCAACCTTGCAATATGTTCTTATTTCAGGTAATGTCTCTGAAGACCCTACCCTTCCCATGCCTTGGCCCTATGCTTTGCCTGATGGTTGGTCCGTGGAGTGGGACTCATCCCCGGCCAACACTGATCATAACGAGTGATGTCATGCTATGGCTTAGCATGATGTCCATACTGGCGACGTGTATAGTTATCGTACTTTGAATTCTGCTGCTATGAACTTGAATGTTTAAACTGGTTTGTAATAACTTCTATCAGTCTAGAACTTATGCTACTCTGTAAACTCTTGTAATAATAGTGCTTGAGATGTAAAATATGATGGTGATTGTATCTCTGGACTCGCCTTTGTGCGAGGTACCTTGTTGCATCCTGCTTTCGATGGTTTATCGGGACGTTACCCGACAGGCTAAGGGGTTACACCGTTTGAAGTACGTTGGAGCCCTTGCGAGAGGACTTGCGTACTTGAACCAGTGTAATTCAGGTTGGTTCTGCCACAGTAGCTAGCCCTGCCGCGTGCCGCATGCATATGCTAGGTGCCGCCGCTGGTCGTGTGACACGCGAGCGCCATCGCTCACTGCGCGTGCTGGCCACCACTGCAGGCGTCCCTGCTCACTCCCATGCACGTGCGCGAGCGCCCTAGGTGCCAGCAGCTATCCGCTGTCTCTTTGCTTTGGGTGCTTCGCAACCTACAGAGACATGAGAACAAGAAACACGCGATTTGTGGCCAAATCAAAACCAACTGCCACTAAAATTTAACCATAGAATCACAAGGTAGTAGGTGAGCTATCTCTAAGAGATCATCGCTCAAAGTTTAACCAATCAACGGGAATTTTAGATCATGTGGAGAAGGACGGTTTTTCACCCCTTAAAACTTGATCGCTCCGATCTATGAACTCGTGTGGATTTAGACAAAATTCCTTCAGTGGAGAGGATCAACTCACATCCTAGTTCATCTTAGATCAAAAGAAATGAACCAAAGACTCCTCAAATCGACAAATTTGAGCAAGAACGGGAACGGAAAAATGGGATAGAAAAAGACACATGAAAATCATAGAACAACAACTTGAACCTCGACGCCCGGAGGACAACAGGAGGTTAAGGCCTCCATACCCATATGCAAAATACATAGAGACACTTTCAGTTCATACGTACACCTGATAAGCAAGAACTAGGGGAGGTAAAACCTAAAGAGAAGGAAATGAAATGCTCAAGAGATCAGGATGAGTGGAGCCATCCTCTCCTTATTTAACGGGGCTACTGAACATTTTCACTTAGAACCCGGTAAATCTAAAACACTACTAAGCGAATCAGCTAACCCTAAAACATTCTGGAACAACTTGATGAAGATCTGATCCGACATCCCCACTTCCTGCGTGGACTTGCCGTAGCCTCGACGCAACCTTCAGGATTCCGCCACATGCCACCGCGCTTCCCTTGGAAGCTTCACTCGGGTTTTGAGGCCCAAACCTGTAAACCTACCTCCGCGAGTAGCATCCGCCTGACGCGTCCTCTGCAATCTCGACACATGCCCGATCCTCGATGACCCGATAGCCAAGTCCTCTAGCGCCTCCGCTCGACCCTCTCAACCGCCATCTTGGACTCGGTCCACATGGTCTAATCCTCCATGTCTTCTCGCACTCATCGATGTCCCAAGTGTCAGCCACCGTAGCTAGCCGCCCAGCTTCTCTAGTCCCTCGGTCCATGCCCAGCATCCGCCCTTCACCACTCCTGGTTCATCGGCACGGACCTGCATGACCTTTGCCTTCGCTGTGCCACTGCCTCCGGGCTCCACATGTGCACACTACAAGCCGATAGATATGGTTGCACACACACTCAAGCCCCGGTTAGTCAGCCAACCCAACCCAAGATGCTGTGCTTGTTGACAATCACTCATTACATACTCGAACGACAAAGGCACATATCAACCTTGTGTTCACAATCTCCCCTTGATGAGTGCATTGTCAACACCAACACACAACACTTTAGAGCAAAAGAAAAAGAAGAAGAAGGAAAGACACAAAACTCATCTAAATAACCAAAAGCTAAAGAAAAGCCAAAAGAGGTCATTTGAAATGAGCAAAGTAGCAAGGGAACTCAAAGTAGCAAAGTGCAGTCCTCTCAAAAGAATGCACACTCAGACAAGGAACTCCCCCTTAAGTCCCCCCTTGAAATGGTGAGATGTTGTGTCTAATTCCCCTTGTTGCTATATGCACTCAACAAGAACCTCTACCCCTTGTTCACTTAAAATTGCAACTCCCCCTTCAAATATGTATGAATGTACAGAGATGCAAAAAATGCAGGAGCATCAGGAGTATAGCAATCAGAATGAAAAGATGCTCTATGTGGTGATGTTCTATGTGTGCAGCAATATGTACAAGTGCCAACAGATGCTCAAACTGATCATATGCACAAATTTGTGAAGATTAATCATTCATGAGCAGTTTTAAGCATTTCAAAGCAGGTGTTCACCACTAGAATAGCACTTAACATATGTAAGCAGGAAATCAACCAAGTACAAATCAAAAGTATACAAGGTGAACTACCCCAAACCATGGTCACTCAACATGCCAAAGACTCGTATTTAGACCAGATTTTAGATTTCAGAGTTTGCATCATTTTGCAAGTGTAAGCAAAGCATGTGAGGGCTAGAGGTTGTAAGCACTTGTCATGTCTAACTTTCCAACCAGACACAGCTTATGCATAAAGCAATTAGAAGCTGAAGGCACCGGTTTCGATCATCCACTACACTGCTCAAGTTCATTCCAAAGTGCAGAATGGAAAGCAATCTCGATACAGTGAGGTGGGACAAGTGCAAACCCATCTCGATCTTTCTGCTTCCCCTTATCTTAGATCAAATGTTAGCACAATATTATTTTGATCAAGATAGTGAATAACTCAAAGCATGAGACATAGCAACCTAGCATACTAGTGATTGCAAAAGGAATTTCAAGAAATCCTACAACATGCTAGTTGCCAAACTCAGCGGTGAACAATTTTTCAGTTTTAGCAAGAATTAAACAAATTCACAATTCAGAAAACAAGCTTAGCTCAACAAATATGTACCAATATGAGCGAAGTGAGCCTAAGCTTGCCCAAGCACCATCATGTACACACAGAACATACTACTCAGAGCATAGTTGCATTCTAGCTACTATACAAGTGTAGCTCAAAAGGCTCTATGTTACATGATGAGATTCAATGCAATATGATATAAAAATAAAGATAAGCCAAATATACATTATGGTACTATAAGCCACAAGAAACCAACTCAGAATGGAAAGAATATACCAAGCTCCCCCCCCCCAAACGAGCAAATGTTGCTTGATCTAAGGGCTTGATGAAGATATCAGCAATTTGGTTTTGGGTAGCAACATGGCAAAGCTCGATATCTCCTTTCTCTTGGTGGTCTCTCAGAAAGTGGTACCTCGCATCTATGTGTTTGGTTTTAGAGTGGAGCACGAGATTTTTAGCAACACTGATGGCACTCGTACTATCACATAGAAGAGGCACTCTAGCAAAACGCAAGCTGAATTCGCGCAAAGTGGAAATCATCCACAAAAGCTGGGAGCAGTAGCTAGCAGCGGCAACATACTCGGCTTCGATGGTAGATTGAGCAACACTGGACTGTTTGCGAGAAGACCAAGAGACCAAAGAAGAACCAAGAAACTGACAAGTACCCAAAGTGGACTTGCGATCCAACCGACACCTAGCGAAATTCGCATCGGAGTAACCGCGAAGTGTGAGTGTGGAGGAGGCAGAGTACCACAAGCCAAACTCAGGCGTGAAACGAAGGTACCTCATAATTGTCTTCACCACCTGTCGGTGACAAGTTCTTGGTGAAGCCTGAAAACGAGCGCACAGACACACGAAGAGTGTATGTTCGGCCTTTTCGCCGTCAAGTACAAGAGGGAGCCAATCATGCTTCGGTACTCCTTCTGATCCACCGCCTCTCCATCTTAATCCACATCTAAAGCCATCACCGTCGCCATGGGAATTGACAATGGCTTAGCATCTGCCATGTCAAACTTCTTCAGCACATCCTTCGTATACTTGCCTTGATGTACGAAGGTGCCTTCTTTGCTTTGCTTGATTTGAACACCGAGGAAGAAGTTCAACTCCCCCATCATCTACATCTTGAACTCCCTACTCATGGTATCTGCAAACTTGGCAACAAGAGCATTAGAAGAACCACCAAAGATGATATCATCCACGTAAATCTGAACAATTAAGGTATCATTGCCTTGTCTGAGGAGAAAGAGAGTTTTATCAAACGACTCCATTTCAAAACCTTGTTCAAGCAAAACATTCTTAAATGAGCATACCATGCTCTGGGAGCTTATTTTAAACCATAAAGAGCCTTTTGAAGCTTGAAAACATGGTTGGGGTGTTTTGGATTTTCAAAACGTGGGGGTTGCCTCACAAAAACCTCTTCCTCTATGAAACCATTTAGAAAAGCACTTTTGACATCCATTTGAAAAAGTTTAAAACCTTTGGAAGCCGCAAAAGCAAGAAGGATTCGAATGGCTTCTACACGGGCAATAGGGGCAAAAGTTTCTTCATAATCTATTCCTTCTTTCTAGCTATACCCCTGGGCCACTAACCTCACTTTGTTTCGCACAACCAAACCATCCTCACCCTGTTTGTTTTCGAAAACCCATTTGGTTCCTATGGGATGGCAGTTTGGTGGAGGTTCAACTAAAACCCAGACCCAGTTTCTTTCAAAGTTTTCCAACTCCTCATGCATGGCATTTTCCCAATTTGGATCAGAGAGAGCGTGTCCAACATCTCGGGGTTCAAAAGAGGCAACAAATGCAGAATGTGCAAAATGTGAAATCTCCTTGGATTTGTCCCTAGTGGTGCGTTCATTTAAATTACCAATCATTTGTTGAGGTGGATGGCGTCGCTGAATATGTCGTGGAGCTGCACGCTCAGAAGTAGCCTCCCCCTCAACTTCAGCTTGATCCTCTTGAACTTCTTCAACTTGATCATGTGGTGGTTCATGTTAATGTCCTGGTGTAGTGGATGTAGTGTCTGGACCATCAACGAATGTAGTTGAAGTAGAATGTATAGGTGTAGTAGCTGGAACATGATCGATCCCATCTTCATCTTCATCACCATCATCTGCATTCTCTTCCTCTTCCTCAAAGATGCTTTGCCCCATTTCCTATTCATCTGCAAACTCAAAAGCAAAGGTTGTGCAAAGCATAGTCTCGTCGAATGTAATCTCACATGTTTCCACAATCCGGTTAGTCTCAAGATTTAAAACACGACAAGCACGACTATGAGAAGCATAACCAAGAAGGATCCCATCCAAAGAGCGAGATTCAAATTTTTTCAAATTTCCTTGTTTGAGAATGAAACATTTGCAACCGAAGACTCGCAAGTGACTCACTTTGGGAGTTCGACCATGCATCGACTCATATGAGGTCTTTTTCATGAAGGCCCTCAAGAAAATCCGATTCCAAACATAGCAAGATGTGTTGATGGCCTCGGCCCAAAATTTTCTAGGAGTCCTATGCTCATCGAGCATCATCCTAGCCATCCCAACAAGGGTCTGATTTTTCTGCTCAACAACACCATTCTAAGGAGGAACATATGGTGATGAAAACTGGTGTTCAAGACCAAGACCATTGCAAAAGGCTTCAGAACGAGCATTCTTGAATTCTATGCCATTGTGACTGCATATAGCTATCATGGCATGTTTTGGTCGCTCATTTTTCAACCTTCTGATCAAATCTCGAACAAAAGGAAATGCTTCCTCCTTTGATTCCATGAAAAACACCCAAGAGTATCTCGAAAAGTCATCAACCACAACAAGTACATACCACTTCCCACCCGCTGAGCACACACGAGCTGGACGTGCGTTGTCCATATGAAGAAGCTCACCCGGGTGCTTAGTCATCACTTGATTCACAGGTGGGTGAGAAGCAGCAACCATCTTACTATGGCGACAAAGGTGACAAATAAGATCCTTCTCAAATTTAAGTTTTGGCAATCCTCAGATTAAATCATGAGAACTCAAGCGAGTGAGCAAGTCAAAACTCAAATGACAAAGCCTCCTATGCCATTTCCACAATTCCGAAGAAGCACCAGCAAGGAGACAACGAGACAAACCAAAAGACTAAGAGAAGTCAGCATGAAAAACATGACCCGCAGGAGAGATACAACACACAAGAACATCCTTTCTTAAAGCACACTTCAAAACCATCATCAAGCAATTGTGAAAGAGAGAGTAAATTGAAGTGCAAATTGTCCACCTTGGCAATTTCTTTAAGCACAAACTTTTTATTTACCTTAATTGTGCCAACTGATTGAACCTTACCACGACTGTTATCCCCAAAAGTGATGTACTCGTTGGTCATCACCGGGGTGAGGCTGGAGAACCATCTTGAATCTCCGGTCATGCTCACGTGAGCAACCGAATCGATCAACCTCATGTTCTCCAGTCCTCCATCCTGCTCAAAAACGTTGAAAAGAGTGACCAAACGACTCAACACTGGGGTTAGGAAAGTATGTAGAGAACCAGTGTCGAGCCATTTGTTCAACAGTAAGGTTAGCAACATCAAATATCTCTCGTCTCATTTGAGGACGACGATCACCACCATAGGGAAAACGTGGTCCGTCGTACCTCAGAGACCCAAAGTCACAGGTACGCTGTCAATAGTCATATTGAGCATGACTAGGAACATGCTGGCAAACCTATGAGAAGCAAACAATCGAACACCACCACCGCAACTAGACTAAGAAGCTGGTCTAGGCGATGTACATCATGAACAGGGTGGTACATGTCCTAGTTGCCCTGCTCACGCTCACGACTCAAAGCTTTCTTCCTCCGAAAGCAAAAGTCCTCAAGGTGACCCTCTTGGTGACAGTACTCACAGTGGAACCTCACAGGTCTCTCTGGCTAAGGGTTAGCTCTTGGTTGAGGGTTCACTCTTGGCTGTGGGTTAGCACTCACAAACTTCATGCTCCCTAGGAGGATCTGGAAGTGTATCAATTTTGTTTCTCATGTGGTTGGGTTTTTCCACCCAAATAGCTCTCTTAGGTGGTTCTTTTGGTGACTCAACAAACACTCCATCTTTGGGTTTGCACTCTAGGTTTGGTTTCTCTCCACTCAGCTTAGGTGGCTCAGAAGTGATGGAAGTTGCTAGTTTCTCACCATTGTAGTCACCAACTTCCTCATACAACCAGTGAAACTTGTTATGTTCAATCACACTCCTAATTCTAAAACCATCAGCCCTTTTGAATATTTTAATCATAAGACCCAGCAAAGGTTCCCTACTTGACACCCAACTTAGAACTGTGCACAAATAAGTAGTCTCATCATCAATAGTTTGCTTAGCAAGTTTAAGCTCATGCAGTTCATCAACATATGCAGGACAAGCTTCACAAACAGGAACCTTAGATTTAAGCAGAGGAAAGAGATTTCTCAAGGTCCTTAATCCTAACACATGCATCATCAAATTGACTCTGTAAAGCAGGACAGGTCTTGCAGACACCAAGGAGCATAGGCCTAGATTTAACTTCATCTAAAGCATTTTTAGTTCTATCAAGTTCATCAATCAAAGAGGCATGCTTAGATTGCAAAGAAGCTAGACTAGCCATATGAACAAAACATTCATCACATTCAGAAATATCTTCAACAGTAGGAACAGATTTAAAAACATCTATCTCTTGCAAGGCTTTCTCAAGCTCAATCTTCAGCTCGGATTATTCTCGAGCAGCTCTTTTGATCAATTTATCTTGATTGAGCAAGCAATCATTCAGATCATCTACTTCTTGGAGAAGTTGTTCACGAATTTGCATTACCTCAGCTTCTGACTCAGAGTCACTGTCCTTGTGCTCATCGGCATCGAGAGCCATGAAACAGTACTCGCCGCGCTTCTCGTTGATGTAGAAGCAAAGTCCGTTGATGTTCTTGGCGTCCTTCTTTGCCTTGCGGTTGTTGTCCTCCTCACTTGAGCTTGGATCATCGTGATCATCGGTGTCGGAGTCGGAAGCGATGCAGGCACGTGCTTTGGCCTTCTTGCGCTTCTCCTTCTTCTCACGGTTGTACTTCTTCTTCTTCTTCATCTTCTTCTTCTTCTTCTTCTTCTTCTTCTTCTTCTTCTTCTTCTTCTTCTTCTTGTCCTTGTTGTAGTTGTACCCGCTCTTGAGTTTGTTCTTGTTGGGGCAGTCAGCAATGAAGTGACCAGGCTTGCCACACTTGAAGCAGGTGTTGTTGCCTTTTCGCCAATTCTTACAGTTGTCGTTGAAGCGCATAAACCGCCTTGTGATCAAGGCAAGCTCCTCGTCATCAAGGACCTCAAGCCGCTCCTCTGAAACAGACAAGAAAGAAGATAAGGCAAACGACATGGTTGTTTTGTTAGCTAAAGAAGAAGACTGTCCAGATCCTGACATGAGAACCAAACTATGAGGATCAGTAGGTTCACATGTTTAGTTCTAAGCTTCATGTCAACCTCAGTCAACTTCAGCTTGGAGAAAAGCACATCTGTTGTAAGAGTCTCATATCCTATGGACTCGATGATAGCATCAACCTTCATACCCCACACCTCACGATCCAAAGCGTGTAAAAGCTTCAAAGCTCTATCATGATCAGTGTAAGGTAAGAAAGTAATATTTGCTTTCATCTTGTTCACAATCACAAGGAAGCGCTGAAAAAGAGCATCAGTGGACTTGCCGGGCAAATGAGAGAAATTTTCATACTCACGGCGGTAAGTCTCAAAAAGACGTGCCTTCACCTGATTAGTTCCCTCATGGAAACTCTCCAGGCGGGACCATATTGCATGAGCTAGAGATAGATCCTCGACACGATCAAACTCAGCTCGATTCAAACTTGAAAGCAAGATGTCAACTGCCTTGTTGTTGGCGTAATACCTATCATTATCATCTTGACAAACACAGGTCATAGGAATAGTATAGGTAGCATCTTGTGTAATCTCCTAGACTGCTGCTCCTCTACTATTTAGGTGGGCTTTCATGCGAGTTTTCCAATATTGATAGTCGGAGCCATCAAAGTAGGGAGGTGCGGTCGAAGAAAAATGATCAAATGTCGCCATATTGGATCACAAAGCCGATTAAGATGAGTGATCCTAACCAATACTCTGATACCAATTGAAGGACCAAAACGGCGACCAGAAGGGGGTGGGTTGAATGGGAGCCTTTAAAAATTCTCCGAGAGAACAAGGCCTATGTCCCATTTTTCACCCCAACACCATACCGCCAAGATGATGCAAGTCAACCGGTGACAAGCTCACCCTAGGAACGGTTCGGAAGACCTCGTCGCAAAACAGAAGCAAAGATCCATAGTAATGCTAAAGCAACGATTCATCAAAATGCCAGAAAAGTGTTTCCGAAAAGACTCACAAAGGAACTAGAGCTCTCTCTACTAAGCGTGCAAAAATCTAGAAGCAATTAGGAAGATCAAGCACTAATTAACTCAAACTAACAAAGCATGCAACTCATGAAAATAGATAAATGTGAAAGCAAACGAAATTAAAATAGAGCTCACTGTGCTTTCTTGCTGTTACTGTGCTGGGTTGCAACCTTCACTCATAGATGCCGGCCTGCTACGCACCTGGCTGGCTGGGCCACCTGCCAGCTGCCCATGTTGCAGCCCGTGGGCTGTGCCAGCAGGAGCTGAGCCTACCGCCTGGGCAGCTAGCCCTGCTGCGTGCCACATGCGTGCGCTAGACGCCGCTGCTAGTCGCGTGACACGCGAGCGCCGCCACTCGCTACGCGTGCGGGCCACCGCTGCAGGCATCCCCGTGTGCTCCCGTGCGCGTGCGCGAGCACCCCAGGCACCAGCAGCTATGCGCTGTCTCTCTCCTTCGTGCTCTTCGCAACCTACAGAGACATGAGAACAAGAAACACGCGATTTGTGGCCAAATCAAAACCAACTGCCACTAAAATTGAACCAGAGAATCACAAGGTAGTAGGTGAGCTATCTCTAAGAGATCATCACTCAAAGTTTAGCCAATCAACGGGAATTTTAGATCACATGGAGAAGGATGGTTTTTCACCCCTAAAAACTTGATCGCTCCGATCTATGAACTCGTGTGGATTTAGACAAAATTCCTTCAGTGGAGAGGATCAACTCACATCCTAGTTCATCTTAGATCAAAAGAAATGAACCAAAGACTCCTCAAATCAACGAATTTGAGCAAGAACGGGAACGGAAAAATGGGATAGAAAAAGACACATGAAAATCATAGAACAACAACTTGAACCTCGACGCCCGGAGGACAATAGGAGGTTAAGGCCTCCATTCCCAAATACAAAATACACAGAGACACTTTCAGTTCATACACAGAGACAGAGCATCGACTATTCCTATGGTTTCCCATGTGGACTCGTAGGTTTTTGCTACTCTGTTGTACTAGGACACCCAGCCCTCGGGAGGATTCGGCCAAGTATGTAGGTTTTTGCCCAGGAATCTAAATCTATATCTTGGCTTACAAATGGGATCTTGTTAGCCTCACAAGAAATCAAATCTACTGGACTCTCATAAGAATGAGGCCCAAGGCTAAAGGAATTGGGGGAAGAAGGATGCGGCAAAAGAATATCGGAAACCTGAAGAATCAATAAGAGCCAAATAACCGGAAGGGATCATTTAATGCTTCAAGGGTTCGAATAATTATTTTATTAAATTAGCGAAAGGTCGGAGTTTTACGTTCAGACCAAGGACGCCTGCATCAGCATTCGAGGGTTCCGCCATCTGAAATTCCAATGGTGATCGAAGAATTGGAGACTGGATCTAAGGTTTGCTTCACGAGTTTCAGGTTCACGCTCTGAGGTTTTGGTCTGGGTTTTGCGATTGGATTTATGAGCAATGGTTTTGGAGCGCAACTTGGATTCGGGGAATTCGTGGAGATCCATTTCGGGAAGGTTCCAGATTTAAGAAGATGGTATTACATTAGGGGTCGACTCAGATCCGGACCGGCACTTTAGGGAAAGGACCGATGTGTTGCCATCAGTTCCCGGTAAATCAGCTTTGATAGTTGCTGACTGAAACGAAAGGATTTTATTCATAAGGGAAAATCATTACAAAAGGGGAGCCGATTGCTCCTTAAGCCGATCTATCGGCTTGATCCTACGATCTACCACCAGTAGGTGCCTAAGGCTTTGCGGCGCTTGATCGGAGGGGCCGCGCAAGCGTCGCTGTCGACATCGCTGTTGTTGTTGTCACTGCCGCCATCGTCTCCGCCGCTGTCGCTGCTGTAGCCGCTGCTGTCTTTGGTCTCTTCATCATCATCATCATCGTCGTCCTCCGACGACCTGCCAAGCAGGAAGCCTCCTGCCACCAAGTCCTCCTCGGATGATGAGGTATCGACTTCTTCCTCCGAGGAGAAGAAGTCCCTCTCCCAGGACATGTCGTCCTCGTCGTCTTCATCCAGCTCCCCGCTGAGGAGGAGCTTGAGATCTTCACCATCCTCTGACCAAGCCTGGAAATCCCACTCCTCTACATCCCAATCCAGAGGAGCGTAGGCCTCGTAGGTTGTGATGGGATCATACTCTAGAGTTGCCTCTCGAGTGGACTCGGACTCGATGGAAATGACGGAGGACGCAGAGTGATGAGGACGGCTCTATCACAGAGGATGAGGAAGCCATTACGGAAGAAAGAGAGATGTACTGGTGCAGTTGCTAATGGCTGAAGGAAGGGGATGAGTGAAAAGAAATCTACCAGGGGCAGGCTTATAAAGGCAGGAGTGGAATATGAATCAGCACCGTGACGGTTTCCAAGGAGTTAGATGCAGGGTAGTCACATCCCGTGGAAGTGGAAGCGGCACGCGTGTACGGATTTTGGAAGTCGAAGAGGCGAGGCAATGGAAAGAGAAAAAATGGTTTCTAAATAATTATTGCTGAAACCAGGGGGGACATGTGTTATCGCCATAATTTAGCTAGGCCAAAAGGTGGGCCGCGAGCAATATGGGCTCAAAGGATAACTGTAATGGGCTTGCGAATTGGGCCCTGCGCGGGCATTTTAAGGCCAGGATTGGCCATGTATCTAGTTTAAATTAGTTTAGATAGAGATAGCCAGGATTTATGTCATAGTCAGTTAGGATTGGTCAAAAGAGACAAGTCTCCGGACTATAAATATGTAACTTGGACTACGAATAAAGGGACAAATAAAGCTTCACGTGATCGGGGCAGCATCGGTCCTGTCTGTTTATCATTGTGTTCCTCGTACTGAAGCGTTGTTGATGGCGAGCAACACTAGTTATCTTAACATTTATAGGGATGCATCGGCTTTTCATACTGTATTCATGCGTTGCCTGTTTCCTGTAAACGTTTAGCTGTCCTTATACCCAACCTCGGGTGTAAGGGCAGCACCTTGCTCTATTTTCGATTAGTAGATCCAATCTATTATGGTTAATCTTTGTTCATCAAAGATTTAGCTTAATATCTGCATGATTAGGCCCTTTAAACGAGTTAAATAATCCGGCAGTACGTTTGATGCTTTGTATTAGTCTAAAGAAGGATTGTTCCAAGAATCGGCTTTCTGTAGGTTTTTAGGCCTCTGTTTAGGTTGTTATTCTGTTATCTTTCGTATTTGTTAGGCTTAACTACACGTAGGATGTTCCGGTTATGCGGTGAAAGCTTTAACCGTCGTAGAATGAATTAGCTTATTGATTACAGAGCAAGTTCTCATTATTATCAGATATGTGCGCTTTGTTTAAACACTTAGATCCGATCTGATATTGGAAGATAATCGGCTCTTTACAGCCGATATCGAGGATCACCCGATGAGCCGATCACGGCTCGGACTAATGTTTGAACGTGTCTGTGCATGCAGGAAACTAACTGAAATCACTTCTACACCTTCCTGATCAGGTACAAGGTCAGGTGGCACGCCTAGCAACCCAGACGCCAGGTCGTGTGCCAGATCCTGGGCCGTTGACCGAGGGATCGGGGCCCACCAGCAGTCCCGGGAGCCTCCCAGCTCCTCGTGTTGCCCGTCGCTGCTCGCCGGTGGGTTTTGACCGACAACACATTCTGGCACGCCTGGTGGGACCATCTTAATCGACTACATCAACTTCCGCCGTCGGGATGTCAAGGGAGGATCCAATCACGTACGAGGAGCTGCCTGCTGAGCACAAGCAGAAGTACGATGAGATCAAGGCTCTCTTCGAAGCCGATCTCATCGGCTCCTTTGAGAGAACCCGCCACCACAGCGTTAGGTCGAAGGGGTTCTCACCTGAAGGCGCTCTTGATGATGTGGATCTATCCACACCTTCAGAAGATTGTACCAGAGCTCTGCGCAAGGAGGTGAACTACATGGTGCCCCACTCACTGCATCGGCACTCCGAGAGCCTAGTGAACGCTTTTGAGCGTGTTGCGCTGCGCGTGGTCTAAGAAATCATGAAGCATCAGTACTCTCCAACGGGACCTACCCTAGGGAGTCATAAAAGGGAATTGCCATTCCAGGCCAAGCCACCACTATCTTATGCGTTTGCGGCTCCAAAATCACATGGTTCACCGGCTTACATCATCTACAAGGTGGGAGGTGACCTTGTGGATCACCAGTTCTTCAGCGAGCCGCCCAAGGAGATCCCACATGGGTACATGTGTGCTTATATACCAGACAGCAACAATCTGGTACATTCGATGCAGAGGGCGGCTGGAGGAGTTTTCGGAGTAGATGCCGATAAACAAGCATGGCTAGCTACTTATGCCATTGGGCCGAGTCATGGCAGCACGCACTCGGCCCCAGGAGCGCAGACGGTAGACCAAATCAGCACCATCTTCGGGGCATGAGCATCTCACAGCCTCGACGCAGCCAAGGAAGTACTCGGAGGACACCTTCAAGATGAAGTTCAGGAGAACTCGAAGATGTCTTCAGAAGTACTCGGCGCCTGCAGTACTCGACTACGAAGAGCAGGACATGGCCCACGCCCTATATCTGCTGTAACTACTCGTAGTGTAGTAGGACTACTCATATGGTAGTCAAACTAGTCGGACAAGGTAGGAAACTACCCGAAAAGTACTCGGGTAGGACTTCTAGGCTTGTGTTCGATAAGGACTTTCATGTAAACCTGTCCCCCCAGCCTATATAAGGGCGGACAGGGACCCCCTCCAAATAGGAGATCACCCAATCACCATCTAAGGAAAAACAAACCACACAGGACGTAGAGTGTCCGAACCTGTCTAAACCTTGAGCTCCTTTCACCTTCGAGTTCCTGATCTCGGCAACACCCTACCTACAAACTCACCACATCGGAGGTATCCCTCGGTGGGCGTGGTGGTAAAATACCGACATGTTGTGAGCTTCTCATTTTCTTTCACATCATCCTTATCCACCTGCGTTGTTCATAATCCTGCAAAAGGTTAGGCATAGCAAGAGATACAACAATAGACTGATCCTCTAACTGATGCACCTCATCATATGAGTTAATTGTATGGGATGGATTAGCAAAAGTTTCTCTCATAAGAAATTTCATATCATCCCAAGTTTGAGGTTTATCTGATGGACTTAAGGTCTCCCACCAAGTTAATGCAGAACCTCGCAAGATACTAGTTGTATTCTTAACCTTCCTCCTTGCACACATAAAACAATTAGCACATATTTTATCTATGACTATTTCCCACTGAATGTACTCATCAGCACGCCATCATAAGTTGGTGGATATGCATAATCTGTCAGTATTAGAAGATAGCAAAAGACAACTCAAAAGTATTATTCCTATCAACTAGCAACTAGTGGGACAGAAAGGTGGGAAAGTGGACTGCAATATCTCAAGCGGCTTACCACCGTGTTGCAAGTGTTCTTACCAAAGCCAACAGGATGGCACAATCTGTTGTAAGCTTGAGTGTAATAGTTGCAAGGTGAACCTGTACTGATCAAAAGTATATGTGGAGCTTTGGGTAGGCACGATAAGGTAGCAAGGAATATCAAAAATTGAATTCAGAATTGCAAGACTGAAAAGTAGTCCCAAGATAGTCTATATCGCAGGCCTAAACTTGTCTCTGACCAAGTTCAAACGAGCAATGGATACAACTTGCACAAGGACTCAAAGGATGCAAGTTGTTCTGAATGTTTTTCATCTTTTCTTTTTCTCTTTCTTTCTAGGTGCGTCCTTTTCTTCTCTTTTTATTTGCACCTCTTTGCCTTTTGCTTGTTTTCTTTCAGAATTACCGTAAGACATAAAATTGGAGTTGAAAGTATTTCTACTTTGCAATGACCCTTTCTTCTTTTTCTCCTCACACCAAAAATATTAACCTATAAAAACATAGTTGGGCAGCAATAGAACTATGTAGAGATGAAATAGAATTGCAGTGCATGATGATAAACACAGACCCAAGCAGACCACAAACAAGATCTAGACCCGACGAACACGATGACACAACGAGGGACTAAAATTCAGCAAAGCAAACCGAACTAGAAAAAATTGTGGGGCACAAAGGTGTCATAGGACAGCGGAAATATTTTTGTAGGGCTTTTTTTTGGACTATAGGCAATGAAAACAAGATGAATATAAAGGGCACACGATAATATACCTTACGATTAACCTGAATCCTGATACTGATGTATCATTGGCCCGATCTTTCAATAGGTATGGTAGTTTCGATTGGTGGAGACTCAATGCTGGCGATCCGGGCTTCTAATTAGTAACGATTCGAACCCCTGCAACCGTTACACCACTGCTCCATTTGTTATCAACCAAGCATAACTCGATTGATCTCGCCAAGAAGGCTTTTCCCTGCAAGTGAATCGTAGAACACAAGCAAGAAAGGATAAACACACAATTTGAAATTGCAGATCTATATGAAGCAAAGATGAATATGGGGTTCAAGATCTAAACACAAAAGGACTAATCACCATAGCGGTGTAGAACAACAACAGGACCCTCATTCATAGCAAAAGGACTTGGCGTCACAGTTATAATGAAAGATGTCTGTTTCTTGATGGAAAATTAGAACTAAACAAAACACAAACCCTAATATGACGGCGGCTACTGAATATGTGAGGGTTAGGTCATGGATGACCCCCCTGGATGCGCCCCTATAGGCTCCAACACAACACACGGGCCAACGGCCCAAAAGACGGTGGTGCAGCACAGTGACAGATCCTGGACATCCACTTGTTTCGATGATTCTTGTTGACTCAGATGGAATTTTGATGTGGGACCGGTGGCATTGGAAGCTATATAAAATTCCCTTTCTGTACATATAAAGAACGTTCAAAAGGACTCTGTATGCGACCTGGGCGTCATTTTTGGTGAGTGCTGCTTCTAAACTCTGAGGTGGGCTCGAACTTGAATTGCTTTAGGCCTTAACCTTGGCGACTCGAACTGAATTAGCCTCAAGCCTCCTTCTTGATTTGTACACCCTACTGGATTCCTCCTTCTCCATGCCATGGGCCAATCATGGTCGTATGCATGAGTGCCATGTTCTCATGAACAACCGCCTGATGTAAGGTATTCGATGGGGAGCTAGGGAGAAGAGAGTGAATAAGATCTAGTGGTAACTTGTGATGTAATTGGAAATTGCACGTTATAGTTAGAAATTATTACGTTCTTTCTTGACGTTTTAGACATGGACACTACGTTTAATGTGTGTTTCATCGTGCTTGTTCTAACATACTTTCATTGAAGTTTATGGGAAGTATAATCATCTTTATGTATTAACCATAGTAGTGTGGTTTAGTTAGGAAAAAGTCAAGATTACTTTCCTTAGGTATCGTCAAAGTTTGGATAATCCCTTAAACTAATTCTTGATCTAAATTAACCCCTTAAACTATTTCTTGATATAAATTAACCATAAACTATTTCATTTGGTCCAATTTACCCTTAATAGATTTATCTTTTTTGTTTATCCAAGCACAAGTGAAAGCTTAAGTTAAAAATTTTACAAGACAATAGTTGACATCATAACATATTTTAGAAAAATATTTCAAAAAAATTCATATTGATATGTTATGATATTTCATAATAAATTAACCCTTATGATATAAAATTATAGGAAAAATAATGATGAAAAATTCATAATATATTTTTTGGACATACGTTGTGATACCCACTATGACCCTGCAAAATATTAGATTGAGATACAACTTGTGTGTGGAGAAAAAAGATAAATTTTAAATTTGAACAAAATGATATAGTTAAGAGGGTAAATTGAACCAAATGATACAGTTAAGGAGGCAACTTGAACCAAAAGGTAGTTAAGGGTATTATGCAGACTTTGGCTATACTTGAGGGTGTAATTTGAACTTTTTCCTTTTAAATTCTCCAAGCTACCCGACCACGTGTCAAGTAGGGCTCGGGCTAAAAAATTCGGCCCGGTGGTGGAGTCGGGCTGGGTCTACTGCCGGCTGATGTAGGGTTTTGGAGCCGGGGAGAAGAGAGTGAATAGGATCAAGTTGTAACATGTGATGTAATTGGAAATTGCAAGTTATAGTTAAAAACTATTACGTCCGTTCTTTGTTGATATTTTAAACATGGACAATGTGTTTTAACATGTGTCTTTCATCATCGCTTTTTCTAACATACTTCCATTGAAGTTTATGGGAAGTATAATCATCTTTATGTATTAATCATAGTAGTGTGGTTTTAGTTTCTCCGAGCGAATAACAAAGTATATATCCTAACGTCGTCCGACAGCACCTGCGTTTGTCGCTTTGGCTAGCTTCTCTATTACTCTAATACTTTGGCTAGTTTTCTCCATCTCGGGCGCTCCTCTGGAGGTGCTGCCACCCGCGCGCTACGGTGTCATCGGCTTCCAGGATCGTGGGAGGGCGCTCAGCTTTTGAAAAGCCTGGGTCTCGAATCACGGCATGGAATTATTGGCGCGCCTCCGCCGCGGGTTTTAAAAGCTGCCGCGTCAGCTGCCTGACCTTTGGAGCCATCAGGAAGCTCATTCCGGCGGCTAGAGAAGTCACTGATTTCTACGTTCAAAAAACAAGTCACTGATTTGGAGAAGAAATCATTTTCTCAGACGAGAGAGGGCCGGGTTGGCATTGTTTGTCCATGGGTGGCAGAAGACCTCCATGCTGGGAAGAAAATATTTGTAATCTATGCCTCGTTCTCATCCAAACCGGTCAGGAGGTTTAGATTTAGATTCTGTACGTGGCAAGATTTTTATGTGCGTCCTCCTCCTATCAATAATATCTATCTATCTGTGCATGCATGCATTCGTTGGAGATCTGGTTTGATTAGATATTCCTTTTATTCTAAATTATATGTCATTTTAATTTTTTAGATACATAGTTTTTATTATATATCCGTTGACGCTAAAATTTCGCAAGTATAATTTTGGTAAAAGCTGATGGAGAATTTCGAGGAAGCCTATGGCTGGTTCAGCTTAAGATGCTGGTCAAAAACTGTCGCCAGCAGAGTTAAGGCACGGTCAAGGATCGGTCAAAGGCGACGTGAACTCGATTAGAGGCGTAGCTAAGAGCAGTCCAAATCAGATTAGAAGATGCATCAGCAAAGGATCTTTAGGCTAACTCCAATCGCGCGAGGCAGCCAGGAGCCAAATCCATTTTGCATGTCCGGTTGGCACTGTAGCGCTAGGCATGCTCTCCAACCGGCGAGCCATACTGGGCTGGCAAAATGACTCGGCGGGCGTAGACACGCCAAAATGGAAGCCCCTGGCCCCGAAGGCAAAGGGCACTCGTTGAACCGCCACCCCACGAGAGAGAAAGGAAACCTGCGAGGCGCCGTTCGGGACTTGGGCATCGCCGCGCGGCGGACGAGCAGGCCAGCGGCGGAGGCGGCGGCGGACGAGCAGGCCAGCGGCGGAGGCGGCGGCAGAAGGAGGGAAACTTCGTTGCTTTGCCGCCAACGCGTTTTTGGTGGGCCAGCCAATGCACTTTCCCTTCGTGCGTTGGAGAACAAGCACGGCAGTCTGGGTAGGCAAAATAGCCGGGCCATGCAATGGCTTGTTTGCCTCTCGGTATTGCCTAGTCTCGATTGGAGTTAGCCTTACGGGATTCCGATGCTTCTGGGAGATTGTTGACGCCAAAATTTTGCAGCCGATGAGGTCCTGGAAGAGTCGTTTGAGTGGCAGCTGTTAGGCATGACGCTGGTCAAAGATGACGTGAGCTCAGTCAAAGAAGCAGTCAGAAGGATTCCAATCAGACTAAGGGCATGTTCGTTTGCTACCCTCTAAACTTTAGACCCATCACATCAAAAAGAATCTTGCTATTTAGAAGTATTAAATAAAATCTATTTATAAAACTTTTTGCACAGCTGGGTGCTAATTCGCGAGATAAATTTAATGAGCCTAATTAATCCATAATTTGCCACAGTGATGCTACAGTAATCATCCGCTAATTATGGACTAATATACCTCATTAGATTCGTCTCGCGAATTAGCACTGGGGTTCTGCAATTAGTTTTACGATTAGACTTTATTTAATACTTCTAAATGACAAGATTCTCTTTGATGTGACCCCTCTAAACTTTAGACCTCAGGAAACGAACACACCCTAAAACATGACGTCGGCAGAAGATTTTGCGGAAGTCCAGTTTCCTTTTGAAATATCTTATAAATATGGTAGTTTAAGTTATTTCTTTTCACTCAAGTTTGTTTGGATCCTGTTAAGTGAGGAGTTTTAGTGTCAAGCTATAAATAATAGCAGTTAGGGTTTTGTAAAAAATATAATGATCAATCAATACAATTTTCTCGGCACTTTGCCAAAATCCTAGGAGTATGAGTAGAGTAGGAGTAGAGTACATTCTCAGCGAATTCTTTAGCAAGCAGGGCTGCATAATCGATCTCCGGTTTGTTGGTAAGTTTGTATGTATCAGATTTTCTGGGCTTTAGCTATGGACGAATCGCTGTAGTCTCATCTAGTTTAATCTACAAGTTATCAATTTCAAATCAAGTTCTTATAAGGTTGCATCGTTTGATCTCTTATTAGTTCTTAATAGATTTTACAATTTATCAAGTGGTAGTCATCGGGTTATCAGCTTCATCAAATCTTTTCGCGCAGTTATTTTATAGTCGATTTATTCTTTGATTATCGCTTCTACTACCAAATCATCTACGATCTAGTTCTTTGTTGCTTGTAGTCTGATCAGACGATTCGCTTGCCTTATCGTCGTTATCTTAGACTATCTCAGTTAAGTTCGATGCTTGATTAATGATGCTAAGTCGAGTCTTATCGGCTGGATGAGTTTACTGGTTGATGGTGATGGTCAATTGGCTTTCCTTGGCCGATTCTGAGCTCAACGATAAGTGTAAATTCTAAATAATTAGATGCCTCGGTTAATTATGTTTGGCTTGTTGCCCTGCTATTAGCGCTGTCTCGGTTAGATCTAATCCGACTAATGGTGATAATAAGTTTAGCTTAATTAAACAAATATATTTAGTTATGAGGTTTTTATAATTAATCCTATTTTATCATGGAATCAGCTTTGTAGCCGATATTCGGTACTGTGCTTCGGATATCCCGGCCCATACATTTGTTGGAACTATTCGGAATCCCAACCGATACATTCCTTATTATTTTACTGATTAAATTTCTTTTACCTTATCAATTGTTGGTCAAATTGACTGGCACACTTTGAATCCGATTTGCTGGACCAACACTGGAAATAAGCAGAGCTCCCAAGCCTTAGCATATCGTGTTTCGCAAGATTCACCGTCTAATTTTTACAGCAACAGTATCTAAACATAAAATATATCTAGTTGCATAGTAAAAATGATGCATCTCGAAAATCTAAAACGATCTATAATTAGAAAATTGGAATTAATATAATAGAGTATGTGGTCCGGCTCAACGCTAGTGTAACTTGACATTGGCTATTATATACCCTCCACTCAAACATAAGAGAAGTATTTTTTGGCCTCGAAAATATAATTGTTAGCATATCTTGAATTATATATGACTTCTATTGTGATATGTATCTAATTATTACATCCATTATAGTTCATTTTAGTTTTATTATAACTTATAAGTCAATGCAAAACTTGTCTGAAGTTTTCATAAAAAATGAATAGTCTTGAATTAGTTTCATTGAATCTTGTTGACGCGAAATCTGATCAACACACCGAATGTGATAGAACGCGAGGATCGCAACGGTCGCTCCTGCAGCGCTCCTGCGCAGACCTGTCAGACCGGTTCTGCCGACCGTCACACCGGTTCGTCCAGGTGCGCTGTGAAGACATAGATCCACAGGCCTGGGAGGATCCCGTTGGGGCTAGTGAATCTAGGGTTGTCCTAGTGTTGGCAGGCCACCTAGAACGCCCTCAAATGCAGTAAAGATGAAAATATGTTTGATTTTATTGAGTTTTCTCAATCAGCTGTTGCCCTTTATATATATAGGCTGAGAAAGTCGTACCCCATTAGGAGTCGGTTTCTAAATTATCTCGAATTACAAAACCTCAACCTGATCATATTGTAACAGGCATCCGACCGGTCGGCAGACTGGTCTCGGTTTTTTCCAATTTTAGCTGCTAACAAATCCATTATGAAATATATATAATGATAATGCATTTACTTAATATTATAGATGTTAATATAATTTTCTATAAGATCAAAATTAGAAAAGTAAACTATAATTTAGAACGGAAAGTATACCTTGTTACTACAGTGCATGTTGTAGAGGATATTTTTTAAGATAGTATAATACTCCTGCAGATATTATTGGTGAAAATTCATATTTCGGTGGTGTTAGCTTGGCTGATCCAACAGAGAAACGAAGGTGATAGAAGATGCTTATAAGACTTTACGCGTGCCAAAGTTGGTCAACGATGGGGTTGACTTGTCCACACGTATTCCCTTTAGTTGGGTAATTGAATCGTCATTCGTAATGCTTTGATCCGAGCGTCCGACGCGTGGTATGGGCATCAAACGCGTGGTGCCGGACGGCCAGCCAAGCAGTCGCATGAAGCATTGGACTCAAAATTTGACTTCATTCTAATTAGTTGCTTGTGTTTTTACATCCGGCTACCTTATCCTTTTCACCTGCTACTACGGTTTCCCCTTCCTTTTTCACCAACCTTTTCTACTGCTCCGTACTACAACCTACCGCTCCCACCAAATGCTCTCTCTCCAGGTCCGCGCTCTCTCCTAGCTGCTCCATCCCAAGTGGTCTAGTCATCAACTCCATTCTCTTTCTCTCCCCGAGTGATCATGAAAGCTTTGATGTCTCTCGATCACGATGGACCATGGAAGCTCCGCTATAGTTGAGTAAAGACTCAATCTGGAAGGCAGAACAATAATTTGGGGTATTTTTGATGGTTGATACTTCAAGCTGGATGGTAGAGATACCAATCTGGGCACTTAGATCCGCAAGGTCATGTGTATTCCAGGCAAGTCAATCGGATGTTGCAACATGCTATTTGCGATGTTGTAGATGTTTAATTTATTTATTTCGTCTCACTTCTTATCTTGCTAGGGCTTTGTTCCTATTCCATCTACTATCGATGTTACATGCATTAAATTTTAATGTTGCAATATAATTTTTTACTTTTAATATATTTGCAACATTGTAAGAAAAAATTTTACAGTAGTTGATGCTGCAGTGGTTGATTCGAGATGTTATAGTAGCTGATTTGTAACGTTGCAACTTATAATAGATGATTCATGTTCCAATTATTTTATTAGGGTTGTTGCAATAGCTAAGTTAAGATGATGCACTAGTTGATTTGGACGGTTACCATTTGCCACTTGCCAGATTTTTTTATTTAAAAATATGGTTATGGGGAGGATAGAAATAGTGATGATTTCTTGGTGATGTGAGATTTGTTTTATGGGATTTCTTGTTTGGTGGCGCGGGGTGTACGTCAAGGGTACAGCTTGGTTTGAGCTTAAAATGACGCAAATGTTGCATGCAACATGAGCTAATGTTTTAGTGATTTTTTTCAACTTCAATGAGATAGCTTTAGCAGCGTCCGATGTAGTGGACATCGGACGTCCAGACGCTAGCAGTTCCGATCATCACATCATTTTATTGTGTTCTTTGTTGATCGGCCAAGGATGCTATGTTCGTGCTTCATTTTGGATAATTTTTTAGATGGAGTGGATTATGACGTTACACAAACATATACCATCACAAATATCTATCTCAGGCTTGTAAATAATTCGTGAAAAGCTCTTCTTCATTTTATTGTGTTCTTTGTTGGTCGGCTAAGGATGCTATGTCCGTGCTCCATTTTGGATAATTTTTAGATGGGGCGGATTATGACGTTACAAACACATACCATCACAAATATCTATCTTATACTTGTAAATAATTCGTTAAAAGCTCTTCTTCTGTGTGTAAAAAACTAAAAATCGACCTGTAATCTTTTTCATTACTTTTAGTATAATCCATGCCTGTCCTGTTTTGGGAGGTAAAAAAAGGTACGTAGCTTGATTGCACACATTCGCACCTACTTGCATGACCGCCTAGAGCGAAAACAACAAAAGATGCATGGGTCCCGGCCGGCACATGGTGCCCTCGTGGGTCCTGCAATGCATGGCCTCCACGCACGAGTGCGCGCGGGCAGAGACGCCGCGCCGCACCATGTCGCAGGAGCCCGCCAGGTGGTGCATGCCGCCGGCGACGAGTGCTGGACGCCCAACAGGCGCGTGTCCGCTCTACACCTTCTAGCTCCAGTGATCAACTACATCAGGTGTAACTGCACGGTGAAGCGGGATCGGGGCAAAAACAGTAGTCATGGAGGAGGAGTTCATAGCAGATATGGTGGATGGGGTGAAGGAGGAAAAAGATAGGGAAGTCGTGGATATTGGTTAAAGAAAGTTCCTTGGCTCTAATAGCATGTTAATTGGATTGGCGCAATGACCCAATGGGTCTCAGCCGAAGGATTTATATAGTCTTGAGTACATGAGATCGTTACAATCCTGAACGTATCAGGTAAGGAAAGGAGGCGCAGCTCCTATAATTACGGCTATGGTTGTTACCAAAGTTAGGACTATACCCTGCCATCTATATTGAGTACATACTATGTTTAACATATGGCAGCTCAAGTCAACACTACTAATTAGTTTATCGATTTCTGAATAAATTATATATCTGAACCACCATTGTACTCTGCTAGGTGATAAATAGTTTCTACCTTTCCAACTAAAGAGCAAAATACGCGATCCGTCTTTAAACTTAACTCGAGATGCCATTCATATTCCAACTTGAACTCTTTTCTTATCTACTCTTTCATGCCTCTCTTTTCTCATCCCCACCTCCTCCGTAACCGCCCACCTCCCCTCCTACTTCATGATTGACGGGATCAGATACAGGTACCTTAAAGAAAGATCTTCCCGGACCAAGCTGACACGAGACGGCATGACCAAAAAATGCAGGCCCAAAAAGCGAACAGTACTGGCAACCGGGACTTACATGGCGCGCTGCGACCCGAGAACTAGGCCAGAGCACCAGTAGGGCATGTGGCAGCCTCCCAACCCACGACGAGCCTGGAGGGCTTAGGAGACCATCGCCCTCCAATGGCCGCGTCCGACCTCCCCGACCTGCGGGGGCGCAGCAAGGATAGGCCGGTGGAGAGCATTAGATGCACCAGACCGATGTGGCACACACGCGTGCTGATGCGTCTCATACCCCCATTTGACGAACGTGATAGGGCGCCGCCTACAGACTGGAGGTTCGGCACGCACACCCCTGGTGAGCTAGGCCATCATGACGCTGTGGACCGACGCCCACGCCATCTGCCCCCGTCCCGTCAGAATGACAGGATGGGTCGTATCACGTCACCCTCCGCCATTAGACCTAGGGTGAGGGGGGCGTCGGGCTAGCAGGGCCCGCCATGCACTGCAAAGCTAAGGAAAAGGCAATTTGACACCCCACAACTCCGAGCAAAGTGTTGACCCTGCTAATGGAACGAAGGAGCCAGCCCAGGCCGATCGGGTGTCCGTACCGCAGCCACGCCCACAAGGGGATGGCAGATAAGACCGAAGCCACGCCAAGTGTCGTCGCTGATCGCACGGATGGGATCTAGCATCACGATGTGACGGAGCACAACCACCAGGAATCTCTAGCTAGGACACGTGTAGAGCTCCCAACCTCCTCACTGAGAAGTCAACGCAGGGGGGTGAGGCACCCTTCTTCTCAAATGTAGCACAGCCCACTGGACTATATAAGGTGGAGTTGGTCCTCTTTTTCTCTCTCTCGACTCTCTCTCTCACACACACAATCCACACTTGCAAGCATCCCGCCGTAAGCAACCAGCATTCAAACGCAAGGAATACGAGCTGACCACCTACACTGGACGAGGGCCGTTGCTCGAACCAGTATAGATCCTTATCTTTGAGTGTTACCCATCGAGCTACAGAGAAGCGCGGCGCATTTTAGTAGCCGATGCACGAACTACCTACAATGATCGCCAGCAAACACCGTCGGTCAGATTTTAATTTAAGGCAAATTATATAAAACAATGCTACTGCTATGTATTTCAGATCTAATAGCAGATAGATTAAAAAGAACTGAAACAAACTCATGTAAAAGATGGATACTTCATCACACCTGCAGATGGCGAGATTCAGCAGCTCAATATCATAGCACAATTTATGAGATGGAAAAGAGAGAAGAGGAGTTGTGGGTTTTTCACGTTCTTTGGTTACTGACAGCTTCGGGACTAAGGTTTACACCAATTTGGTTTGACTGCTCATTGCATCACAAGTCACAGGTTACATGGTTCATCACACGAAAATATATGCGCATATGTAATTATGCATGCGCATACGTTGTGTAAACCAACCCCATCCTTTATCGTGTGTTCAACCAAGGGAAAGAGCTTTTCTATTTAAGTTAGCTTGCGTCAGCTTAAATTAGCAGTATAAGATTATTGGATGTTATGCACTCTTTGGCATTTCTGAAATTGACCTGTTCATGGGCCCTCCTCGCTGAGCTCTCAGCAGCGGGATCTCGCCCTGGACTCTCTCCCTATCTCATGACAACGGCCAAGCTCACTCCCGCGGCGAGGCGAGTGTTGTGTAGCGGCAGGCGAGTTTATGGCCGTGGTGGGGTGAGTGCCATGCTGGCCTTGCTCGATTCATGCCGTCACCGAGATCCGCCGTGGACGGTGCGACATGAGGGAAGGGAGGAGGGGCTTGGGTGATGGGTCTCATACGGGTGGCAGCGGCATCTGCAGCGCCTGCCTCCGCCAATCACGTCGCTCTGGCTACTGGCGTGGGAATGCACCAGCCGATGGCTGCCTCGTGATCTCGCGGGGGAGGCCACGCACCACGTCGGTGCATGCTAGGAAGGTCGAGGACCGCCATCTCATGGTGGAGCTCGGCGACGAGCGCGATGTCGTCGCGGCGACGCCAACTCAACAACGGAGGTGGTCGCACCCGCTGGCCGGGCAGGAGGCCAAGCCGTCCGCACTGGCATTGGGCGAGGAGGCCCCAATGCTACAAGCTGAACCGTCAGCCGTTACCTCCCTAGCGCCGCCCTGGCCTCGCCCACTTGCGGACCCCACCGCCTGAAGTGTTCGCGCCATCTCTGACACGAGGAGCCTCCGTCGGCCAAAGAGCAGAGACCGGATTGTTCATGACAGTTTTACCAAAAGACCTCTAAAAGATACCCAAATCCTAACCTTAAAACTGTCGTGTAGACCTTGCAGAAAACCCCTTGGAGGAATAGAGAAAACCCACAAAACCTTTGGAGCTGACATGTGGCTCCATGTGCAGACATGTGGACGATTGAGAACCTAATTCTCGGTAATTTGGATCTTATTTGAGCCTATTAGCAAATTCGAGAAGTTGAATGTACATTTTGGGAGTTCAGAGACCTTGATGTTCGTGGAGTTGAGTTGAGAACCAGCGGTGCATTTTTTTCTATCCTACAGTCCACATCCTAAATGGTTGTCAATTCAACAACTTTCATTTTGTACGGCTGTATTTCACTGAATGATGTAGGATAAAAATTAATGGTCAAAATTTCATCCACTGAGAATATAAAAAATTGAAGAAATTTGGATTTCTTTTGTGATAATACAAAACGAACTTGCCACTCGTATTCCTATTTTACGGCAATAGTTATTAGTAAATAGTTCATGAAAAGAAGACAAGCGTAGTACTAATATGCAATTGATTACTTAGTCATATTGATAATTATTAGGAAAAATTCCGATTTTCAACCTTCACCTGATAACGAGGGTCATCCAACTGTTAAAACCGGACAAATTTAGCCCTTTGATTATTTTAAAGGTGGTTTTTAATTTTTTAAAAAAATTAAAAATTCTAGTTACATCTAAAAAATCAAAACTAATCATTAAATCAGAAAAATATGAAACTAGAACCAATTATTTTCTAAAAATAGAGCATACATGTTGTTGCTCTATTTGAATATTATTTATTAAAAAATAATAGCATAACTACAAGCAAATAAATATTATGAATATGAAAGAAATGGATCCCAATAGCTTACGAATAGTGACGAGTAGTGTGCCAATAAGTAGGTTATATTTTTTGAAAAATGTTGGTACCTGTTTTATATTATTTTGATTTAAAATCAATTAGTTATGAATTTTTTAGTTTAAAATTGGATATTTTTAATTTTTATAAAATAAAAAAGTCTTTGAAACCACCAAAAGGATAAATTTGTTCGGTTTCGACAATTGGATGGCTTCCGTTATCCAATTTTATAGTTGAAAGTTGAAAATCTGACATTTGTGATAGTAAAAACTAGATTTTTCTCTAATTATTACCCCTCCATCCTAAAAAGGAATTCCATTATACTGTATTTAACTAAAACCATCTTAAGTTTAACTAAGTCAATGCAAAAATGTACCACTATTTATAAATAAGTATCATTAAGTTCATTTGAGACACGTTTTCTTAGTATATTCATTTGATGGTACTAACATTAATCCAATCGAACTTAACTTTCTTGATACAACAACAAGAACAACTTAGCCTTTTGTCAGCAGTCTTATAGGTCGTCTTATAGGTCGTCTCATGTAATTTTAAAAAAATTTTTGATGATATGGAGAGGGAAATGAGAGAGAATGAGATCATGGCTTCGCGAAATTACCACCAAATAAGCTAAAATTAAGAACTCTAAGATCTCTTCTAAACCATTGTATAAGTTGTTATTGCCACGCAACTCGCAATATTTATTTTTTCATTCCATAAATTAATAAATATGGCATTACTACAAGATAAAAAAGGCAACTCATTATAGAGGTTGTATGTTAAGTTGTATCAAAATTATGTAAATGTATTAGACCACCTATTAGGAATACCAAATTCGAGAAGATTACGGTTGATTTTTTTCTTCCATATGCAATTTTTTAATTAAACAAAGGTGAGGTGACGAATTGAAAATTTTGGACAATAGTACACCAGGGTCGCGTAGTATTCATAGTTCAGAGGTCAAAAGATCATCGTAGACAAGGTCATATAAATTATTCCAGAGAATTTTTTTCTAAATTTTATGTCATTACCTTTTACTACTAAGCTAAAATAAAGACTCAATGTACCTTTTAAACATACAAATTGCAATTCCCAGAAATCAGTTTTCAATGAATCATGCAATGTCCATGGTAACTTCAAAGGCGTCGTTATTAGGATTTATTATTCCGTTCTGTTTTTTGGTAAGCTTATTCGCTGTTGTGCTAAAACATGAAACTGTTGATATAACTCCGTATATGGGACTAGCAGGCTCTTGGGCATTAATCTTATGTTGGACTACGTAGTACGTAGGAGTTTGGTTAAGCCCATTGTGGCCTTCCTGAGAAGTACACGGCCCTAGAGCCAAATCTCGAAAGCCCATTGAGGCTGACCTGCCAAAGGGCCAGCCCTGCAAGCAGACACAACGCATGATTCTCCAGAAAAGCACTACCAGAAAACATAATTATGTAATCCTAATAGGCAAGCATTGCAAAGAGAATGAGAACACAAGTCATAAACCTAGCTAACTATCTTTTCCCGTAGAATATCATGCAATATCAACCTAAACTTTTCTGTGATGCTTTATTGCTAGCAAGTGAGTGGTGACCCTAAAGCAAATCTTAGCTGTTTGAGACTGATGGACCTGACCTTCAGAAGTTCAGAGGATGGTCGGCCGGATACATATTTTCATCTAACCTATCCTATCCCATGCGTCCAGATTTCGAATATCAGAAAAGTACTCTTGCTATTTCTAGATATGGATCTGCACCTTCTTGGGTGAAAAATATGACACTTATTTCCTCCAGGATTGCCAGGGATCGAGGAAAGAACAAGTCACTCCATGGTAGCCATATTCAGATGAATAAACCATATCCAAATGAATTCACTTATCCGCTGGCGGTGGAGGCAGAGGCGGAGACGGAGTCGGAGGTGTATGGGACTTGCACGCGGTGCAGTCGGCTGGCGGTGGAGCAGGGGTGTTGTCTGGAATGGTTACCCTCATTGTTCGGTGTTTCCCATCTTCAGTATGAATGTCAAGGATGGCGTCCATTATGAGTATCTCCCAGTCACTGGGCTTTAGGAATGAATACCAAGATTCATCTGCGAGAGAGAATAAAATGCGATGAGATACTAATTAAGTTGTCACTGCAAGCATCAAACCACAGTGATTCAATTCAATGGGAATGAACTACTTGATTAAGTCTGCTAGAAAATGTTGCAAAAAATAGGAAAAAGGGATCGTCTTGTTTCAAGTTTGTTTTTCCTAGTTGACCCACTAAAAGCTCTCATAGTGCAAGACAATAATTCAATATAATCAGCAGCAGGCACTAGAAATAGTATCAACCAGTCAGCTGTCACTGAGCAAATCACCATGCCAACATTGCGATTGTTTGTTTGTTGCCAAACTTTCCATCATCTAACAAAAAGATAAGTTGGAGAAGATAGGGTTAGTTGATTTATTTGTTAGCATCTTTTGTTACCAGGTTGTTAGGCACATCAGGATAGTTATTTTGTTAGGATATTAGTTAGTTTGTTATGGGCTGGCTATAAAAGCACAGCAGACAACTAGCCGGTTTCTTCCTGCTGCCCTAAATATAAGTCAATCCATAACACTAGAAGAGCATAAAGCACAGCAGCATTTAACGAGTACCGAATGAGAAGAAATACAGGGTGCGAAGGTTGATGAGGACATCACAGCATTTGTAAAATACCCATGGTAGTGGAGTCCTACCTCCACTACACAATCTCTTGTTTATGTGGAATCTTGTCATGACAAGCCTTACCAATTCTAGTTAAACATTGTTACAGTTTTCCAAAATGAGGCCGTTGATTAGCTATTACCATTATCGCTCAAATCAGGGCCTGTTCGGATCCAATGGAAAGAGAAAGAGAAAGTGCAAAACTTTTGCTCTTTTGCATTTTTTTTGCACTTTTGGATCCAAACACCCCAAAGTGCAAAAGGGCAAATGCTACCGTAATTTTGCTAATTATGGATTAATTAGGCTTAATAGATTCGTCTCGTCATTTAGTCCTCATCTATGTAATTAGTTTTTTAATTAAACTATATTTAATACTTCTAATTAGCGTCCAAACATCTGATGTGACAGGAGCAAAAATTTTGCCATTTGCCCTTTTACCATTTGCCCTTGGATCCGAACAGCGCCTCAGTACAGTATAAGCACTTTAGAAAAATACAGCAATGACAAATGGACCTAGGCAATTGAAAGCTAACATAAAGGCTAGGAAAGAACAACGGGCAAATTACTTCGAAGCTGTGCAACCTATCCTCTGCTCTTAGCAACAACTAATACTCCTTCAACACTTAACTAAGAACTAGTAGTCTGAATTTCTTCACTTTTGTATGCTGTAATACCATCCGATTCTTCCATTCATTGAGGCAAAACAACCCATTATGCATCTCCTTCATTCCCTGATCCCCTCTTCTCCCCTTCCACTCCACCACACCCTCAGCAGGAATTTAGTACTGTGATTTCATTATTCAATTTCTTGAGTTTTCTGGTTGCCTTGGCCCCCCTCCGTTTCTAACCTAATGTGTTGTGTCAGCATTATACGTGAGGTAAATTAGCAAAACCTACTGTCTTAATATAAATAAAGCCCTGCATTTTATTTCTTGATTTTCTGATTATCGATCTTGCTATCATGATAGTATAGATAGCATAGATCAACTAGGTATGCAATGAGTCCATTGACATTATAATATTGTTTTTAATGTATTGCTTAATTATGATTTGAGATTTATTGGGTTCTGTAAATTTTCCCCTGCCAATATCAAGCATAAACTGATAGGACCAGGGATCCTACCACGACTGCGCAGGTGATAGGAGTAGGAAGGCGGTGGCCGGAGCTTGAACTCGCGGTGGCAAGCGGGCACCGTGGTGATCGGCGAGCGGCAGCGGTGTGCGAGAGCGGCGGCGGCGTGCGTGAGCTAGGGCTAGAGGAGACGTGGGAGAAGGCCCCGTGAGGCCAGGCAAGATAATTGCCTTGCTTGATTAATTCCAAATCTATCTAGGGGTATTTATCCCCCTCCTAACAAATCCAAACACAATCCTATTTTTATGGAAAAAAACGAAATATCTAAAGAAGGAAAATCATGGCCTAGCCACTAGCACGACTCCGGCGTTGACACGTGATGCCGGTCATAACATAAACCAGAACTGCCAGATTTATTGGGCGAGAGGTACAAGATCTAACTGTATGATGTCTCGTAGAGAGGCATCTGAAGTATGTATCATGATCCATTTAGGTCGATGTGGATGCCAAATATGTAATGAGTGCTTAGCTCACCTAAAACCGAGTATTGCAGTTTCACTGACATTTGTTTGTTTCTTCTTTGCACCATCCCTTATGATAATGTATTTTATATTTGCATCCACATTACATCAAGTTTCCTTTCACATAGTTCGCTTCCCTATGTCATCATGCCATGACTATTACATGAGCTAAATCCTAAACTAATCTTCTAAAATTATTTAATCCTTAATGAGAACACAGAACGAAGCAATTAATTAGGCAGACTATCTAAATGGTAAATAATCATCATTTCATCTACAGAAGAATCTTCATGAACTTCATAGGCCATGGGTTAAAATGATAGCCGACCAACAAGCTAACACTAATGTTTTAAAAGCCAGGAACAATATCGGTTATAGAAAACATTGGTAACAAGCCAGTAACAAGTATAAATTCTTTTATGTTCTACTGTCTAGATAAATTCAAAGAAATTTAACATAACAGACATAACCCCAGAACCTATTGTCCAGTCACCTACCTAGCATTGATTATAACATGGCCTACAGTAATTTTTGGGGGAGTGGGGGCATTGTAAGGTCTGATAGGCCTGTAATGCCAAGGAATGACAAAATTGGCTTAAGAGCTGCGATCAATCAACTACGTCTGCAAACAATGTGTATTGCTATAGTCTTCCTTTCCACTAAGGTAACCAAAACTCCTGCAACATTTAGTACACAAGGGAAAAAATCCAAAGGTTGAGCTACAATATGGACATTAGCGGAAGACTCTTTCAGTTTTTTGGAGGCACTGAACTGGTGTAGGCGTGTAGCTTATGCAACATTACAGGATCCTAATAGGAACGTCTAATCAGTTCACTCATAACGACTGGAATCACCTCAACAAATTTGATTTGTGACGTTACTAGCACATACCTCCCAGACGAACAGCCTTGAACTTCAGAAGCCCGCTTCCTTGGGGGGCGGACACTGGGAACGTGCAGGAGACAGAATGCCTCGCATGATTCACAGCAATGGAAGCACTGTACCAGGGGCCCCGCACAATCGGCTTGCCAATGGCATTCACTATCTGCTGGTTCTGGGTGGCCTTCCCTATTGCCTGGCTGCAACAAGGTCACCAAAAGAAGTAAGCCACAGCAATTCCTCTTCTGGACAACGGAAACCAAATCCAACAATGGTAAGTAAGCACATTACATGACTAACATAGCATCATTCGAAGGTACAAGAATCCTACAGGCTGCCACAAAGTCACCATTCATCCTCTACGTAGGGATCAAAAGTACTACACATATAGGTCTAGGCTACAGGTCAAAAATTCCTAACTATAGAACAGGTGAAACGAAAATCAGTTACATATACTGTTAAAACAATGGCTTACAAATCCAAACATTCAAGGGCGTGCTGATCCCAAGACAAGCATCACAAGAAACAGTAAATATTGAATGCAAGACGCCACGGGATTCGAGGGCACGACCTGGAGCAGGAGAGAAAGACAGAGAGGTCGCTGACGGCGCTGGCCGCGACGGCGCCGGTCAGCCCCAGCAGTGAGAGCGCCGCCGCGCGGCGGGCCCACGCTCCCGGCCCCGACTCGGTCGCCTCCGGCGGGGGCGGGGGCGGCGGCGGCAGGGCCGTGGAATGGATCTGCACAGAGAGGCGGCGGCGGAGGAGGAGAGGAGAGGTGGAGGCGGAGGTGGCGGCGGAGAGCCGGCGAGCCGCCAACATTTTGGTTTGCGGAAGGGGAAAGAAACCAAACGCGCTATGCTAATGTTACACAGTTATTGAAACCAAGCGCATTTCCAAATCGAGAATCCCGTAAGAGTGTGATAGTTTCTGGATAAGTATTACCATGTACAGAATTTATTCCAATCATAATATCTCAGTTATATTTCGTATAAGATCAATCATGAATTTAATTATTATATAAATTTATAGAATTTGTAGTACGAAATTTATTATAAGTCTCTCGGCTAAAGCGAACAAACAGAAAACGGAAAACCATAACTAGGCTTCTGATTATCCTTTATCTTCTGGAACCTCCTCCACAGGCAACTTGAGTGCAGCGCGAGCTTCAGTCGTACAACCGTCATCGTTAGAGTCGAACTCCGGATCGGATCCTGCATCGTACCAGGCTATCCTCAAGGTATGGGATAGGTTTACGTCACCATCCGAATGCAAACTTTTAAAGTGAAATATACTAAAGGTAATACAAAGTCTAAGGAGGAATTAAGCTGGTGTTTCCTATGCATGCGCAACAACATATATAAGTATAAATAACTTCTTCCAACTTCAACTTGGACCCTTCTGGTATTCCGGACTCCTTCCAAAACCACCAAGTCGATGCGAGGACTCCCTCTCCTTGCATCTCAACTGCCCCTGGCAGGAAGTCATATCTAGAGGGAGGTAGAAATCATGAGTGACACTAGCTAATAAGAGCAAAAAGAGTAGAGTTGTCCGTGACCGAGGACGCGGCTATAAGTATAGTTTTCACCTTGCGGGGGTTGTACACCTGGACCCACTCGAATCGATGCCAGCCGGGGATCTATGGACTGAGCGACGAAACACCGGTCTACTGAAACAGGACTAGGAGCCACAGCACCATCCGACTTTCCCAGGTCTTGGGCGCATCCTCCTGCAAGAGGTCGCCTCGGAACTGTGAAGCCTCCCTTATGTCTCAGGGAACGTGAGGTTAGCACCTCCTTCCCCTGCACCGATACTCGATCCTCCTACCTGCTTGGTACGCACTTGCTAGCCCCGGACCGGGCCCACCCTCATAATGGATAAGTGGTGTGCACGTTTAACATAGTCCCACTAATCATAGTTACTTTCACCCGGTCCTCAATTGCCGAAGCGGGCATCTTCGTCATATGCATCTCCACCGCAATGGTCCTCAACTGCACCCATTACGAGTGCCCCCAACACCTCAACCAAGTATCCAACAAGTTGTACCCGCTACAAGTACTCTGTAGAGTATCCCAAGATACACACCCCAAGCTCTGGATCCACGATCGAGTTAAGGGCCAGTTTGGTAGAGCTCCAACTGATCCTGATTCTCTGTGGGAGCTGATTCTCTGATAGAAGTGATTCTGTGGCTGAAGGTGATTCTCTTTGATTCTATAGCATAAACTTTTAAAATCAGGATGGAGAATCACTTCACAGAATCAGGAGAAGCTACTTTTTTCAGCTCCCAGCCTCCTAGTTCATTTCAGAGAATCACTCCACAGAATCAGCAGAGAATCACTTCTCTCTGAAAAACTATTTGGCAGAGCTCTTGCTGGATTCAGCAGAGAATCAGCTCTGGGAGCTCTGCCAAACTGGCCCTAAGTTCGCCTGCTCCCGGCTAAAAAGCCCTATTCACCAACTCCTGGGAAGTGTATCTGCACTCACGCCAAAACTATCCATCCATTCCCACACATACACATGCAAAGCATAGCAAGACATTTCATATAATAATCAAGTATGATAGGATTGCAAGGAGTACAGGTAAATAAAATAGGCTATGCAAGCTCATCTCATAGTATTACATCAAAGTAGTGGTAGCATATCTAGCAAGTAATGCCTAATAGGTATTCAGATCGTAGATGGGAGTGAACCTGGCGGTTCTTCGAAGTCCTCCTGGGCTTCCGGGTGGTCCTGGTCGTCGATCAGCTCCTCGTAGTTGGGTCCTATTCGTAAATACGAGTAAGGGCAAGGACCAAAATATAAAAGTGCACAAAAGATGCCAAGTAAGACCTAAATCACCACAAAACCTACTCCAATGGGTAGTTCATGATTTTGGAAGAATTATGGAACTGGTTTCATAATTTTTGGAGGTCCGGTTGATGTATTATAAATTTTCTAAGGAAAAATCTATTTCTAGAATTAATAAAAGAAATTCGGAAAAGAAAATCACACAGCAGTGACACGTGGCAGCACCAGAGCATGTCACATGGCATGCTCACGTCGGCAGGGGGGTCAGTACTAGCTGACATCAACAGTGGGCCCTACTGACGTCAGCTTTGACCGGTCAACGGTCAACGGGGTCAGCGGGTCAGAGGACCCACCGGTCAGCCTCACCTTGAGGTTGACGGGCGGGGTCCATAGATCAGGCTGGGAAAAAGAAAAAGGATAAAGGGGCTCGGCTTCATTTTTGGGCTGAAAGTGATGAGCCAGCTCGATTTGGCCCATCAACTCGGCTTGGCTCGCATGCCGGCTCGGCTACGACTGGTGGGCCGGCTCGGGGTGCAGCAGGCTGGCTTGGGCTTCGGTTTGTCGCGGCTGATGCGTCTTCAGGTCCGATAGCACCGTGGGTCGTGTTGGGCTGGGCGGCCTTCCCTCCTTCTTCTCCCCTTCTCGCTGACTGGGCGGTCCCACGTGTCGGTCTTGGTAGGATCCGGTGTGGCAGGCAGGGGTGCTTGTGCGCGTGTGTGGGTGCCCTGGGTGTGTGCGCACAGACGCATGCAAGGCGCTTGGTGATATACTGTAGAGGCGCCCGTGTGCGCCAGGCCGCGACGTTGCGGTAGCGTGCGCGGTCACCATGGCCGCGGCGCGACGACGGCGGTGGTGGTGGCGTGGCAAAGGTGGAGCGGCCAGTAGCAAGGCTAGGCACAGGTCGTGTTGGTTTGTCCGTGTGTGCGCGCGCGGCGTCCTGGTCTCCCAGGGTCGCGGCTCATCACCGGCAAGGCAGCATGGCGGCGGTCTTGAGGCCAAGGCCCGGGCTTGGTTGACGGCTCGGGTGTGCACGCACGGGCGCGAGTCCTAGCATCCCTGGACCGCGGCGTGGCCGTGCTGTGCGTGGGGTACCGGCATCCCGGGCCCGCAGCATGACGCGGCGACGGAGGGGCGACGGTGGTTGCGGGGAGGACGAACGGCGCGATGGGCTCCTGCAACAAGGGCGGCACGAAGGCCAGGATGGGGAAAGGGGTCCTAGAGCTAGGCTAGGGAAGGCTCATCGGCGGTGCCGACAGCACGAGGGAGATGGGAAGCGGCAACGACGCTCACCGGTCGAGGCTGGAGGAGACGGTGCTCGGCGCAGGAGAGGCGATGCCGTGGTGAGGCAGAGTAGAGCCGGGTAGCGCGGGGTCGTCGATGTAGTCGATCGGGGCGCTGGCTTGGTGAAGGCGCTCCGGCGGCGGCGGCAATGTCCTTCTCCTTGTGCCCTCCTTCTCCTTCCTTCTCTTCCCTCTCGGTTGTGGCAGCGGTGGAAAAGGAAAACACCGAGGTGGCTAGGGTTCTTGGCGGCAGCCTCGGGGGTTCTTAAGGGGGCTGCGCTAGGGTTTGCGGCGCGGGCCCGGACGTCGAGGGCGGTGATGGGATGGCCGCGGTGTAGGGACGCGTGGCGCCATCGCAAGGCGTGGTGCGGCTAGGGTTTTGCGGTGCCAGCTCGGTGGCCAACACGGGAGGCACGGTGGTTTCGCTCCTGTGTCGCGAAGCGGGGATAGGCGAAGCGCGGGGTGACGCAGGCAAGGGGCACGACGGTTTCGCCGCTTTGTCCTGGGGCGAAGCTGGAGCGTCGCAGGGGCGCGGCTGGAGGTGGAAGGGATAGCTGACATGGGCCCCGCTTGTCAGCTGCCTGGGTGGAAGGTGAAGGGACGCGGTGGAGCGGCTGGCGGGCTAGGCCGGAGTGGCCGTCGGCCGTGCTCGTGTGGGCTGTGCTTCGCGGGGAAGAAGGAGAAAGGATGCTCGGCCGGGCTGTGCTCGTGTGGGCCGGCTTTGGCTGTTGGCCCCGGTAGGTTTAAGTGGTTAGTAAATGAATTTAAATTTGAATGGCCCATTCAAATTCAAATTCCAATCATTTGAATCAAACAATTTGGAAACAACTCAAATAAGATCCAACAACAAATTCAACAAGGTAGATTTCAAATAAATCCAAAAGACTCCAAATATTGCCCTTAGTTCAATTTTTGGTTAAATTTGCTAGGAATTTTGGGTAGGAGAGATTATCCTTGCATTCGATCCTAATTAAGAGCATCCTCACAAAAAGTTTTTGAAATTCAAGATTTTTGCAACATTAACATTCTAGGTAAAAACCTGGGATGTTACAGTTCTGGTCTGCAGCAGGTGGCTGACTGGTGGGCTCAGCAACAAAATCGAAACTAATCCTATATTATATAATATATGGCGGTGAAGTTGAAGGAAGGGCTCCGGATGCTGTGATGGCGTTTGACGCTGGGTAAGTTTGCTAGCCTCTTTTCTTCTTTTTTTCGCTTCCCTGTGGTAGTTCAGACTTGTTCTGAGGGTGTGTGGTGTTTCAGCTGCTGCGTCAGCTTTCCCTTGCTCCTTTTTGTTGGTGGTGTTTCCTGTTCTGAGAGCTTTGCTCCGTGCGCTGAACCTTGTAAGCTGGTACCCCCTGCAAAACGCTATTCGCTTTCAATATAAGCAGGATCAAGAGGGTCTTTGGTCTAAAATAATGTACGCCTGCAAGTGATTTTATTTACATAAAATCCGGTTATTTTTTAGCCTAAAATTGGTACCCTCCCATGGGTGACGGCCGCCCGCTGGCCCTTATGGGCCTAACTGCGGCGTTGCCCTGCCGCCGCACGGCCGCACCTGTGCTGCCTGGCGAGCAAGGAGCCGAGCCACGAGAGGGGGCCTGGGAAGCGGGTGAACCGCGAGCGGGAGCCAGAGCTGGCCCGCAGGAGAGAGGGAGGGGCGACGGCGGCCCACGAGAGAGAGGGAGGCGGAGGTGGCGGCGGCGGCCTGTGCGAGTGGGACTGGGAGAGAGCGCGAGATAGGAGGCAGCGATGCCCTTGTGAGTGTGGGGGGTGTGGGGGTGGGGGGCGCTGAGGGAAGGAGGAGCAGGAATGGATGAGGCCATGGGCCTTTGCTTGCAGATTGTTGGACCAAATTTTAGAACTTTCATGTTTAATCAGGTCCCGGGTAATCGGGGATGGGGGTTGGCATGGACCATCCCTAGTCCTACAATCCCCGACGGGGATAAGATTCAGCCCATTTTATTCTCTGTGGGGATCAAATTATTATTATCCCGTTCCCCTAAGGTTCTAGGGGTGAAATCCCCAAAGAGAACTAATCTAGGGAGGGATTGGACATTGGATGAATCCCTTCCATGTCATCCAATCCCCTTGGGAGATCAAATTCCTTCCTTCCCATAATTCCTCTCTTCAAATCTTGTGTTCGGTTAACACAGGGATTGAAACCCTATTGATATTACAAGAGAAATGACAGAACTGACTACATATGAACATAATAATTTAGGACAATTGACCGGGTAGACATGAATAACACTCGAGTGGCTAAAGCAAGAAAAATATTTGGAATGTGGAAAAAAACTAATCACAGAACAATCTAAACAACCTAATCGCAGCTTTATAACTGATCATAGAAGACTAATAATTTACTGGTAAGTTCTGTAAAATCAAGAACAGATGGGAGAATAGGAGCATCTACAAGAGTGCCAATAGATCTGTCCAATAACTAGTTTGAACAACCAAAATAAAAACAAACAATGCTCCAACAGTTATCAATCCCGTGCCCAATTTTTTGGGCGTGGCCAAACTGCAGCTATCCTGAGCCAAATATCAGCCTCTTCTCGGCACTCCCAGTCCTCCGATTCCCGCTATTTTTTCGTCTCCCGCTCGACTTCCCGCGTTGGCTTCCGTCTCGCGCCATTTTCCTGGAGAGGGTCGTATGTCCGGGAGGCCACCTCGGCCACATCCATTCTCCTCGCGTAGGCGGCGACGGCGCACGCCGTGCGCTGCCTCCGTGCTTCGTCCCTATCAGTCATCAGACCACAATCGGAGATGGCGCGTGTCCTGCGGTTCCTCCGGCCACCAGCTCTCCGAGAGAGGCGACGAGGTGCTGCCCGCCTGCCCCCATCGGTGGCCGCAGGGACAAGCCGGATCTCCAGCTAGCTCTTCTGCGTGTGTCCTGTGGTTCCTCCGGTCACCAGCTCTTTTGTTTCGATAAGATGTGATTAGTTTTTTTTTCAGAAGGAAGGCTAGCAAGATGTGATTAGTTTCGTTTAGATTATGGATCACGTCATCTAATTATACGAACGATTCAGTTCTATGACTGAGTTGCAGGACAATATAGTATATGTCATGCAATTCTTTTAACCTGAATGGATTCTTCAGTTCGTTAGCTTTGTCAGAGAGTTTCAAACAGTACAATTCTCCCTGTATCAGATGCTAATAGGATTTGTCTCGCTGGCTAATCATCTGAACTTGCGGATCATAACTGTATCTGAACTTGGCGTCAGGCGCTCGGAGTGGATCGTCTGTTTGTTGAAGACGTGAAAAAAAAAAATCAATAGGTGCCCATGCATACATGACGTGGCAAGAGTTCAAATTTATTTTGGATTAAATATTGGGAACTGTTGGAGAGAAGTGTATTTTTTCTCCCAATATTTTTTGGCATGTCCAAAAACCAGTCTTTTAGGATTTATTTTTTGGCACTCTTAGAGATGCTCTAAGTAAAGTAGCTACTAGCTGCAAAACTGAACCAGAGCAATTACTGTCAACCCAACCATCTGAGTTAAAATCCACAGTTTGTCATATTTTGGTGTTGCAAAGATAACGATCATGTTGCCTAACAAATGCAAAGCCACCCCATTCCAACACTCCAAAGATAAATGCACCTGGGAGCTGAGGAACATGAAAACTAGTGCATGGCACGTGCTACCACACAGAACTTCAGCCTCCATTTCTTATCACCCAAATGGAAGAAATGGAGCATTGCAGAGCTCGTTGTTTATCACTGTATGCTACTTCCTGTGTTCAAGCATAACCAAAAATGCATTCATCAAAAGGTAACAATAGCACAGTAATTATGTTGCATCAAAAGACAACCAGGCTAGAGAAAGGAACTGTCTGAAACATTATCCTGCATGTCCGGTGCAGTTTGCATAGTTAAGATAGGAGCATCCAACTTCTTTTCCAAAACAACATAAGTAAAATCGATGTAATGCAACACATGAACCGGTTGGCTACTTTTATTTTTGCTTCGACCAAAAAATCTCAAAAAGTCATGAGCAAGAGCAGTGCGATGGATTGAAGAAGGTGAAAGAAGCAAGGACTGCCATTGGACGGGAGAGGTGAAGTAGAAATCTATATTGTTGCATTAATATGTTTCAAAGTATTCCAACCAGCTAGCTACTGTCTTGAGTCGCATGAGATTAATTGGTGAAACAAATTAAATTACTCCAACCAGCTAGTTGTTCAAATTATCAGATGGGAAGGAAGACGGCACCGTGATTACTGTGCGAAGTTGAACGAAGGGGAGGGATAAAGAGTGGAGAGCGCACTCGCCTCCACATCGCGAGGATTTGTTCCATGTCGTTGTACTCGGGGGGGGGGGGGGGGGGGTCGTTTCCTGGGCAGGGGTGAGGGGAAAGCACAGGAATGGATGGGGGTATAAATCCGACTGGGCTTAACCGAACGGGCATTTTTCTATAGGCCGGGATTACTTCCACGCCGGGTTGATGCACGGGGTTGCACCCCGACCCCGGCTGTTCCCGGCCCAACCGAACAAAGCCTAATGTGGGAATTCCCCGCGGGGAATGGGGGATCAAAACCCGTTGCCATCCCTAGATATATATCACGCACTGCAAAATTCATTTTTGTTGCCAGAAGGAAAGCACCAGCAGCCTAGCAGGCCGGCGGGGTTAAAAGACCCAATATATTTTGCTAGCTTGGCCCACTCAATTTACAGAAGGCGGCTTGCTACGTGATTGCTTTTGCCACACGTGGCAGCAGACCATCCTTTTATTTTCTATTTTATCCTATTCACTCTTCTTCATTTTCATTTCTTTACTTATTTATTTTAATTTTTTCTCTTAATCTATTAATTAATTTATTTCCTTCTAATTCACATTCGATTTTGGATCAAATTTATCTTTTTCTTTTCCTCTATATTTCTCTTGCTTTTTTCTTTCTACATTATTTTTAGTTTTATTATAAATTTTAATTATTTAGTCTTCCTATTCTTCTTGTATAAATTTTTATTTTACTTCCTATTTTATTTTTGTTTCCTTCTAATTATTGATATGCATATATTTATTTTTATATATTTTTATCTTTCTTTTTCATCGTCCATATATTCTTTCTTCATATTGCAATCTGCCTATTTTTCGTAAGTTATATCACTTTTCTTTATTTCCTATACAAATGGACTTAACAAATCTATACTTGATTGTTACATAACGAAACTATGTGGTCCTAATGTTATTGGTGTTAAACTATTTGTTCGCTATGTAGATTAAATTGTTCATATTTAAGAATAATTTGTTCGCGTTATGGATGCATTTGTTCTGGATGTAGAATAATTTGTTCAGGTGTGGAGTCATCTTGTTCATTTTGTAGACTAATTTATTCGTAATGCTAAATTATTTGTTCATCTTGTAGAGAGTAATTTTATTTGTTTATGATATTCAGTTCATATTATTTGTCTTCTGCTATCAGTTGTTCATGGTGTTCAATATTTTGTTTGCAGTTTTTTCTTATTAGTGTGCCATGTGTTAATATTTTGCTCATGGAATACAATTATTTATTCGCATTCTTCAAGTACATGTTTGCATAGTTAAAATGTATTGATCTTGATAAAAAATATTCTTAGAATATATCACCAATCTAGTTACATAGTATCCTTAAAAAAATATTTTGTAACTAAATAATTACCTCATTAATATATTTTATAATTATCTAATATTTTATTTTCAAGCTTATGGTCCCTTGGCTGTGACATGAAGATGATGGGTTTTCTCTAGAGAATAATTTACTATTGTATTGTATGATTAATAACTAGAACATGAAACACTTTCATTTGTTCCATAGTACTCAATCAGTTCGGAATTGTAGATCGTTTTAGCAAATCTAGATACATAGTTTTTTCTATCTATCTAGATATGACATATGTGTATATGCATAGTAAAATTTATATATCTAGAAAAGTCAAAAAGATATATAGTTTGGAACGGAGGAAGTAGAATAATAGTATATAGGATTAGGATGGAGATGTCTATTATATAATACTAACATGAGACTGATGATTTTAATAGTATCTTTGTTATTTGTAATATTTATAAAAATAAAAATGTAAGTGATATTAGCCACCAACTTTTACATGATGCAATAATGAAAAAAAATTTATACCAGAAGTATGATAGGACACATATAATAGAAGGAAACATAAAGCAAGATAGAAATGAAAATGATAAAAAATAAACATAGCCCGCTATACGCGCAAATAGTGCAACCAATTGGGCCGAGAGATGGCCCATCATAGACGGTGCGGTGCGCATCTTGCATGGCTCCTGTCACCTTCTGTGATGTTTAACCGCGCCCCTTTCTATGGGCAACATCATAATATGTTTTCATCAAGGTTCGGCTAGTCGGCTTACTACTCCTATTGGAAAATACTTAAAATAAAATATCTGGCTAGGCTTGGGCTCACTGAAATCTTTGTAGGCCTGGTTTGATTTTTTTTCCACGCTTGGCTTCCTCTACCAAGCCCGGCCCTACAAGGATCACGGGCCGACCCTAAAATGCTCATATCTATTTCTAGACCTCACATGTCATATTTATGAAGGACTGAGTTTTCTTGTGTCACCAGGTATATGCCCGTGCGGTGCTATGGGTAAATCAAATTTATGTATGAGCATCGATCTTCTATGATATGAGATACTTTTAACCACATGTAGCAATGAAGGAATACATTATACATTAAAAAGAAGTACAAATCATCGTCAATAAAAAAATGTCTATTGGGCAATTCGGCTGCCTAGTACCCGATTTTTCAGCCAATGACTTCAAGTGATGGACACAAGATTATTTAGTTCTAAAATAATTTTTGAAAAGGTTCAATTCTACTAAATGAATTTCTAGATGCTGGGATTTCTTACAATCAAGTTTGAAAAAAGCCTCAATTTATGAAATTCCTTATTTCTATCTTATGCAAAAGAAGAGAATCCAAGGCAAAGTCCAGAACAATAAAAGGAACCGGTCCTTTTAGAAGGAATTGAGGGTCTTATTAACCCTTATTAGATATAAATAGTTGTAACCGCAACCTTTTAGACTCCCTCTTGTAACTTGTAACAATAGTTTTTTGGGCTCCCTCTTGTACAACTATATATATGAAAGGTGACCCCCCTTTGGTGGTGTGGTGTTTGCCCAACTCTAACTCTCCTCATGATATGAAGAGACCGGGCCCCTTCCTAGGCTTACTCCTCCTCCTCTCCTCCACTGCCCCCTCCCCTTCTCCCTTTCCTAGCCGCTGATCGGGACTCATCCCCATCGGCGCCACCACCAGACCTCTGCGCCACCATGAGTACTAGCAGCACCATGTCCTCCACCGGTTCTCCAACGGCGCCTAGTTTCTCCAGCGATTCCTGCGCTCCCCTCTGTGCCAACCCTTACGCGACCATCTCCATCAAGTCCCACATACCGAGGATGCTCAAGCTATAGTGATCCAACTACAGCAAGTGGTCCTCCTTCTTCCGCGTGATGTACGGCAAGTTCAGGCTGATGTAGCACATTGACGGTTCAGCTCCTCCACCCCCCACCGACCCCTCTTGGCCAGCCTGGGTGTAGGCGGACTACTGCGTTCATAGCTGGCTCTACGCCTCGGTCCCCGACGCTGTCCTCAACTTCACCATGGGCGACAACAACCAGACGGCTCGCGAGCTATGGGTCACCATCTCCAATCACTTCCAGTCCAACAGGGCGCCGCGGGCGATCTACCTGAGTCATGCCTTCCACACCATGACTCAAGGCGATCTCTCGATCTCCGAGTATTGCCAGGAGATGAAGAAGGCTGCCGACGCCCTCCAAGATGTCGGACAACCTCTTCCGGAGAAAACCCTGGACCTCAATCTCCTTCCAGGATTGAATCCTCACTTCGTCTCCTCTGTTGACTACATCGCTGGCATGAACCTCGACTTCGCTAGCGCCCTCGATCAGCTTGCGATCAAGGAACTCCTATCAGGGATAGATCCTCTGGTACCGCAAGGAAGCTACCCGTGAGGAAAAAGAAGTCTGATTCCTACTAGGATTCCACTATAATCCTATTAGGACTCATACATTGTAATCCTACTAGGACTCCTACCTTGTAATCCTACTAGAAACCCCGTCCTCGGGATATATAAAGGAGGGTAGGGATACCTAGATAGGCAGAGAACCAATAGAGAACCAACAGAGAGAACCAACAGAGAGAACCAACAGAGAACCAACAGAGAGCAGTCAATAGGCAACTCAACACCCAAGCGCAGGGCGCAATATACAACACCCCAAAATAGGACGTAGGGTATTACGCTACTCTAGTGGCCCGAACCTATCTAAATTTGTGTCTTGTGTCCTTGCGTTCACCTTCAAGTTCCAGATCCGGCAATCCCTCACCAAATAATCACCTACCTTAGGGTATCCCTAGGTAGGCCGACGGTAAAAACACCGACAGCTGGCGCCCACCAGAGCTACACTTCACCGACTACTTATCCGTGTACGTCTCTCGACGGGCATTGAAACCCTCCAGAGCTACACTTCATCGACTACTTATCCGTGTACGACTCTCGATGGGCATTGAAACCCTCCAGAGCTACACTTCGTCGACTACCTTTTGCGCACTGCGCATCCTCTTGGTCGCATGACGACTACTTTCTGCTCATTGTCTCCTCTTAACGGTCGCTAATCTACTCAAGTAGAAAATGCCTTAATCCGTGAAACCTCGAGTCTCCAGTCATGACCTAAGCGACCCGTCCTGTATGAGCGAAGGCAAGAGACCTAAGTGACTCGTACATGCTATGGGCGAGGCCAAACTGGGACCGGGTGAACGTAAAGGGTGGACTACTCGGGAGATTTAAATGGCCTAAAAAGGAGCTCGACACAGCAATTTTTACACCGAATAGATTTTGGTGTCTTCACATTATTATTGAGTACTACTCGGTATCTTCGCATTATGCTACATAATGTATGCATTGTTTTTTTCAGATCAAGCTTCGGCAACAACCCTCCAGGCAGCACGGTGTGCCATCACAGTTCCGCTAGTTCCCAGGCTCGGGAGCTGGGCGATGCACACTACTCGACATGGCTCCTTCGGCTCTCCTGGCTCGTAAGCTGGGGGGCTGGACACCGCAAAACTACTCGAAGACGACTCATATGAAGACTGAGAGTGCAGAAGAAACCCTAAGTCACCATGCGGTTAAATAAACCAGCAGGAGGCTCAATTTCACTGTGCAGAAGGAGAAAAGTTTTTCTCGAAATTTCAGAGTAACACCAATGCCATGATTCTTTGATCCTTTTTCCGAACCTAAGGGTTTTGGATTCAAGGCTCAGGGGCTGCGGGATATGTGGCATCGACTACTTATTTTTTGAATATATTCGAAGAGTAAGCAAGGAAGATTCAAGACTAATGTGACCCTCAGCCTGATTCTTCGATTCAACCTAAGGCTCAGGGGCTACTCCATATGGAGTGCGATTTTCCATCGCACCCCATACAAAAGAAGACTTGAAGCTATTTGGGGTATGAGCACCTCATAGCCTCGATGCAACCAAGGAAGTACTTGAAAAAGACCTTCAAGATCAGAAGAAGCCGAAGACTACTTCAGAAGTACTCGAAATGCCTGCAGTACTCGGCTATGAAGAGCTCGGGGGCTTGTCAGGGATAGATCCCCTGGGTACCGCAAGAAAGCTACCCGTGAGGAAAAGAAAGTCTGATTCCTACTAGGATTCCACTGTAATCCTATTAGGACTCATACCTTGTAATCCTAATAGGACTCCTACCTTGTAATCCTACTAGGAACCCCATCCCCAGGGATATATAAAGGAGGGCAGGGATACCTAGATAGGTAGAGAACCAACAGAGAACCAACAGAGAGAACCAACAGAGAGAACCAACAGAGAACCAACAGAGAGTAGCCAACAGGCAACTCAACACCCAAGCGCAGGGCGCAATATACAACACCCCAAAATAGGATGTACGGTATTACGCTACTCTAGCGGCCCGAACCTGTCTAAATTTGTATCTTGTGTCCTTGCGTTCACCTTCAAATTCCAGATCTGGTGATCCCTCACCAAATAATCACCTACCTTAGGGTATCCCTAGGTAGGCCGACGGTAAAAACACCGATAACTCCGCCTCACCAACGCCGACAAGGTTGTGGTGTCCACCGCCCTCATCACCTCCAACAGCCCATCCTACGGCTCGTCCACCTGCTGCTCCTCCAACTCCCCATCCGCACCCCTACAGCTATTCGGCGGCTAGTAGCAGCTGTGCTACAAGAAGGGCTACGGCTGCTAGCGCAGCGGCGGCGGTGGGGGTGGTGGCGGCAAACAGCAGCCGTAGCAGAGCTGTGGCCCCTCCCCTGCTGACCTATGGGTGTGCTTCAACCCTTGGGCTTTGCAGCAGGACGGCCACGGCTAGGCCGACAACCAGGGAGGTGGCTAGGGTGGTGCTGGAGCCGCTAGGGGACAGGGATGGCGTGGCCAGGGCATCCTGGGTCCTGCAACCCAGGCCCATATCGCCTACGGCCTCCCTATAAGACCCGGGACCACGGGGCTGTGTACATAATGTAATTTAAACAGGATTAAGAGATAAAGCTTATCTCTTATTTGAATTGTTCTCTACTCGTATGAGTAGGAGATAAATCTAGTCGGTACAAAAGGAAACTACTCGAGTTGTATTCGGGTACGATTCCTTGGCTAGTATTGGACTAGAATTCTTGTAACCCTATCCTCCCGGATATATAAGGGGGGCAGGGACCCATTCAAAATACAACATCAACACCCAAGGCAATACAAACCACCATTCAGGATGTAGGGTATTACGCACCTCATGGCCCGAACCTATCTAAGTCTTGTGTTCCTTGCACCTTCGAGTTCCTGATCTCGGCATCTCCTCACCTAAACTTACTACCTTGGGTATACCCCTCGGTGGGCAGCCGGTAAAACACCGACACTCCCCAAACAGCAGACCGGGATGACATTCGTGCCTCTGCATGTCTCCTAGTCTTCTCCGTCATAGGATCAGGCTGGACTTGTGGCCGCCTTGCAGCTGATCGCGCTGCAGGGCAATCAGTGGGTGATGGACACCAGCGCGTCGAGGCACATGCACTCGTCCGAGGGTATACTCCTCTCTCGCTCACCCGCTGCTCATTCTTCTATTATAGTAGGCAATGGTGCACATATCCCTGTCACATCTCGTGGTTCCTGTATCCTTGCCATCGATACGTCCAACTTCATTTTGAACAACATCCTTGTCATCCCATCAATTGTTCGTAATTTACTTTCCGTTTCTCAATTCACTCGCGATATAGTTGTTCTATTCAATTTGACGCTTCTGGTTTCTCTTTCAAGGACCTTAGGATGTGATGCATGATTCTTCACTGCAATAGTGCTGGTGACCTCTACACCATACCTTTCATCTCCCATGCCCTAGTTGCAGCATCATCCTCTCTGTGGCATCATCGCCACGGCCATCCTGGTCCCGCCGCCATTGCTAGCCTCAAGAAGAACAATTTAATTTCCTGAAATAAAGTAGATCGCTCCCTTTGTCACTCCTGTTAGCTTGGCAAGCATGCGCATCTACCCTTTACTACTTCTACTTCTCAAACTGTGTCCCCTTTCAAGATAGTCCATTGCGATGTCTGGACCTCTCTTGTGGCTAGTATTTCTGTTACTTGGTTCTGCTGGATGATTTCATGCATTTTTGTTGGACCTTTCCACTTAGGCGCAAGTCAAAGGTGCATTAGCTCATCATTGATTTTATTCATTACATCCGCACCCAGTTTGGCCTTCTTGTTAAATGCTTTCAGGCAGATAACAGGATTGAATTTGTCAATAGTGCCATGCACTCCTCGCTAGTTGCTGATGGCATTGTCTTTCGCTTATCCTATCCATACACTTCTCCATAGAATGGCAAGGACGAATGCGTGCTTCCTACCCTTAACAACTCCGTGTGCACCCTTCTCATCCATGCTGCCATGCCACCTTCATACTAGGCTGAGGCCCTCGCAGCAGCCATGTATCTTCTCAATCGTCGCTCTTCCTGTTCAATCGGCCACGAGATCCCCTACACTCACCTCCATAAGACGCCTCCTGCTTGTTGACGGTCCTATCAGATTTGGACCCATGGGACTGTGCACATAGCGTACATATCCTAGGATAAGGGATGAGACATGGCCCACGCCTTACATCTGTTGTAACTACTCATACCGTAGTAGGACTACTCGAATAGTAGTAGAACTAGTCGGAATAAAAGGAAACTACCCGAATAGTACTCGGGTAGGACTCTTGGGCTCGTGTCCGACTAGGACTTCCATGTAACCATGTCCCCCCAGACTATATAAGGCAGGCATAGACCCCCTCCAAACAGAAGACACAACATCAACACCTAAGGCAATACAAACAACACACACGATGTAGGGTATTATGCTCTCGGTGGCCCGAACCTGTCTAAACTTTGTGTTCCTTGCACCTTCAAGTTCCTGATCTCGGCGACCCCCTACCTACAAACTCACCACCTCGGGGGTATCCCTTAGTGGATGTGCCGATAAAACACTGACAGCTGGTGCGCCAGGTAGGGGTGTCCATCGAGCATCCACTGGAAAACTCGATGGCATGTTTTTGCTTCACCAGCACTATGCTTGATGAGGGCACAACTTTCATCTTTGGCTCTTAAATCTGCATCGCCAATAGCTTGGGTGGCTTCAATGGCCACCAAGCTAACTCCAGGAAGCCAGAGGCCTCTATAGCAACTCGATGCAGCAACCTCGACAAGTTTGTCGACAACCTCGACGAGTTGCTGCTCCCCGATCTCGCTGGGGAGATTGAGAGGATATCTGTTTTCGACGCGACTTCAACTCGTGCTACACCAGGACTACTCAGATTGGATTCAAACCGATCTGAGAAGGCTACACAGTCTAAGTCCCTCTCTGACTTGGAGGAGGACTTGGATCGTCTTCTCAAGCTTGGAAACGAGGGAGCCACCGCTTGTCGGGGAAGAGGGGGGGGGGTGTTTTCGACAACTACTCGGACTCAGACAAAAAGTACTTGTTGACTAGTACTACATCTTCAAGTCGAAGCTCGGGAGGACTCGAGGATGAGGGAGCCACCGCTTGTCGGGAGGCTCCTGTTCTTGACAACCACTCGCAACCTGATGACCACCTCGAATACTTTTCAGGTAGTCATCTGGGTTTGACCATAACGTCTACACCGCAAGGCCGGTTCGTGTACTGGAAGGGCTTAGTGCCCTCTGAACTACTTGAATATGACTCACGCCTTGTGGCCTTCATGCTAGAACTACCTTTTCAGGAAGGCAAAGGTATCGTAGATTGCATTACTCTAGCAGAATCCACCCTTTAGCGTATAAACCCTAGGGAGCCGGAAGATTTTGACTACCCCGCTCAACTTCAGCTCGCGTCACAATATCAACGTGCTGCAGCGACGACCTCAACTGCTCGGCTCGCATCGCAGTTATGACTGCTTTGACAAATCGGCAGCGCCAACGACTACTTCAACTACTCGTCTCGACTAGAAACTAGTCGGGGATGAGTCGTAAACTACTCGGCAACTAACTCTGCACGGTCAACAACTAGTCGGAATCAACTCTGACTAGTCAGCTTCATCGACAAATCGCCCACAAATAAAAGTTACGTATCGCCGCCTACTTTTTGCACAACGCACATCCTCTCTATCAGCAAACTTGAAACCCCCAAGCCATGTCTAGTTTGTTCTGAGGCGGTTGGAAGATGATTCGAATCATCTACTACCACTTGAAGAAGGAGAAGCCACCGCGCGTCGGGGGCTATTGTTTTAACAACCACTCGGATTCAGCTGCTCATATGACACCTATAATAAATAACCTCCGGGGTCTGGTAAGGGGATCAGATTGGTCAGGCAGGTCTGAGCATCAAAAGGGCATGAAACCCTCCAAGTTTCTTAAATCAAGTCCACCACAATCCATTACCACACCCGGCGAACTGCTTTTTCAAGAAGGCAGACCCCTCCCTCCTTACGACGACGAAGACGAGGGCCTGGTGGTGCGGAGTGCCAAATGCTTCACCCCCAATTGAGAAGTGTTCATGATTCACGCTGGTGAGGAATGTGAAGGCTTAGAGCGGGTCCAGCTAGACGACTACGATGACTACCTCCTTGATCTACTCGACAAAGATGTGGACGCATCAATGGGTATTGAATTCCCAGATAACATCAAGATAGAAGATGCAAATGACATCCAAAAGGAACACCGTAAACTCATCAATGCGAAGCGTGCCAAACGCAGGCACCACATGGTCGAGATGAACTAGCAGGGGAGCGGCAACCTCTACAACTCCTCCATAGGTGACCTTCATGCCATCATCAACATTGGCCGGGACGCTCGCAATGTCATCATTGCTAGGCACCAGGAGCGTGAAGAAGTGGCAGCCTACAGGCCCACCCACGATCAAATCCCTCTTGACTACCTGGAGACAACTCGGAAGGGCAAGCAAGAAGCTTGGGAACAATCCACCTATAGAAAGAAGACTCTCGGTTTGAAGGAATGATTCAAGGAAGCCCTCCACGGGCGATGCACATGGCACCCAAAGAGCAAGCATTCCGCGTTTGAATGTCAAACTCTCCGAAGGGCCCTAGGAGCTCCGCCACTCAACAAAGACTACGGAGAAAGGCGACGAGACTACCCAAATAATGATTTATTTATAAATTAAGTACCCAATTCAAGGAGGTTTTCTGAGGGTCTTCTAGGTGTTTCGTTTGTTTAAACCATTGTTTTGGGGCTATATCTCGAAACAAGGGGTTCCGTAAATCTAAAAGCACCCCTTTTTACCACTTAGTCAGGGTCGCCATTTATGTTTATTATTTACGTTATTCATGACTTCCTTGCTATACTACTTTGAGACGTGCCCAATGAACATCCACCCTAATTAGTGCAACCTTTTTCCAGCCGATCTCCTGTCACCTATTCCTCATGTCACGAGCCTTTTTTACCAACGCTCGAGGGGTAAGGATAGGGCCAGTGGGGATGGGCTCGATAAACAAGAAAATGATTCAATTTCTTCAAGGCTAAGCTCAGGGAACCTTGTCACAGCCGAGTGATGCGTCTGCCAAAAGTGGTCATTTCATTTGGCAATGTCTAGTGGAACCAGTTAATTAGCTAGATAAAGCACCTACATTATTATCTATCAAATACTTTCAGTAACGCTCAGATTACTAGTTCTTGACTAGTTTTCTATATTACTGAAGGGGCCTTGCTCCCAAACTTACAGTAACACTCCGTTTACTAGTTTTTGACTAGTATTATACGTAGTTTACTAAAGGGGCCCTGCTCCCGTACGACCTCGCCAATGGTCTCGGCGGAAATCAATTTTCTGACCAGAAGCAGCCTAAGGCACCCGTACCACCCGCCATGGATGTCAACCGTGCAATCGACGACTTGATCGACAACCTGGAACCCCTTGAACCGAGTCTGCCTCAGTTCGAGGCCCTGTACCACAAGTCTACCCCTATCAAACGGCCACCAAGGCCTGAGGGTGCCTCCAACTTGGTCGGGTAGGCCCGAGCATCAGAAGGGCATGGAGTTTACCAGGCTCAGCCCACATTTCTGCGCTTTCAAGTTGGTCGGGCGGGCTTGGGCATCGGAGGGGCACAGAGTCCTCCAAGCTACCCGACCTCAGCCCACTTTTCTGTGCTATCAACCCCGACAACCTTTCGGGCATAGTACCATTCCAGGAAGGCAGGCCCCTTGATTCCTCCGATGAAGAAGAGGGGTGGATCGTCAAAAGCTCCTCGTGGGATCTCGCGGTCTTTATGGTTTTCATTGAAGAAATCCCATTCACGGAGGCGGACGCATCGGACCGCATCCAACTCGATGACTACTTCACCTTCGCGAGGACACTCGGCAACCTGCCGTTGACTACTTCGACTACAAAACTAGTCGGGAGTGGGACTCACTCCATCAGTGACTAGTTGGAATTGATTCCAACTAGTCGGATATCATCAACAAACTGTCGCGGCTCCATCAATGAGCGATATGACTTCGTCGGCAATCACCCACGAATCAAGATCGATAACTATCCACGCTCGTCTGGTTTCTACGCTCAGAGGCTGGGCGCCACAAGGAGGCTGCCCACATGAAGACTGAGACCCGACTCAAGGATGTTTTACGGAGATCTTTGGGAAACTTACTTAGCCATTTTCTTGAGTTTTATCTCGAAACAAGGGGTTTTTGTGACATTTAGGTACTTAGGAGATAGGCATGCTAATTTCTAGTATAAGTTGTGCTTGTTAGAATGAACTGTGTGTTTGTTTTGATGAATGCTTTTAAAAAACTTAAATATATGTTAAAGGGTATTTTTATAATTATGGAAAAAATTAGGGTTCTTTTGCTAAATGTGTCCGAAGGTAGGGTAATTTCAAATTGTATGAAGTTTAGTTTTGTAAAGGCAAGTATTTACTTTTAAACCACTATAAGCAGTAGAATTACCCTAAGGTTTCAATTGGAATGTGAATCTTAAATAGGTTTTATTTGAAATTGGATAGTTTGTCGGATTTTGAAATAGTTCCAAAACCCTAACTCTTTTGAAGCTGACCCTTAAAGCAAAGTTGTAGTTCTTTTTAAAATCTACACTTTTGCTTTTGGGCATATTTTCATTTGGATATGGTTTGAAAGAAAATCTTACTTTATAGTGAACCTCTTGAACTTTTAAAAAATTGCGAACAAGTCCCCATCATCTTCCTCTCTCCGCTCCCTCTCTGTTGCTCTGCTGCGCCGCCCGCGCCCCTCGCCGGCGATCTCCCGGGCTGCCAGCTGCCCTCGCCGCTCTACCCGCACCACCTGGCCCTCCAGCTCGCCCGCCCGCCGCTCGCCCGACCCCTGCTGGCTTTTCCCCGCCCCGCCCCGCCACGTCGCGCCACCGTCGCCCCCAGCCGCCACGTGTGCCGCCGGCCGCCAGCAGCTGCTCCAGCTCGCCCGTGCCTCTTCTTGGTTCCGCAGCGCGTCCAGGAACTCTCCTTGACTTCTTTTACCCTCTCACGCACCCGCATTTTCGCCCTCTTTTTCTTCTCCGCTCGGCACCACCGACAAACCTCCGCCGCAGTCTCTTCTCACCGCCGTCAGCCACCTCCGCCGCCCCACACCCGCAATCCCGTGCTCCACCGACACCACTACATCCCACTAAAGCTTCCTGACCAGCTCTTCTCCATCCCCTCGTGCTCACGCAACCAGAACACCGCGCCGGCAGTCCTGTCCACCGCCGCCGCTCAGCCTCACCGTCGTCCTGACACTTCGCCCTCTCTTGGCCCTCATCGAGCTCACCACCAGCACCACATCTACGCGTAGAAGCTTCCTGGCCACTTTCCGTTGCGTTCTTACACTCCGGCCGCCGGAACACCACTGCCGCCTCGGGACCTTGCCGTGCCGGCTCGGTCCTCCGTCGAACCGCCATCTCTGCACCTTCCTTCTTCGATTCCTACCACCCCCGAGTCCACCGTGAGCTCCTGAACCTTTTTCCCCACTTCGCCCTCGCCGCCGGTGAGCCTCCTCACCGAAATTTGGTCGCCGTTGTGCTGCCCCTCTGTTCAAACTAATCAGGGACCCAATTACAAGTCTTCTTTTCTTTCTAGGGTCTTCTCTGCAAAAATATCAGTACCCCCTCAATTCAAATCAGCCAGCTTTGAAAATCGATAGAAATTTGTAGAAAAATTCAAAAATTGTCAAACCAGTTCTGTTATACTCTAGGAGTCTAGTTCTACAACTTTTGTTACTAAAGTTAGTTTGAAACTTAATATTTTAAGTTATATTTTAAATTCTATCAAAAGTGAATCTTTTAAGTATCTTTTACATGTTAGCTTTATTTCATGTAATTTTTGGTATGCAACTTGTATGTGATATGAGTGAACTTGTGTGAAAATTTCACCATCAGTACTACACTCTAACTTGAACTCATTTAAATTTGTGCAAAGTAAGCATGAAATGATGTAAATTTATTCAAGCATGTTACTTATGCTTTCATTCTTAGATTTTTTTACCATGTGTTGTTCTAATGTTGAGTAATTCATAATAAATTTTGAATAACTTTATAGCACTGTTTAACATAAGGTTTTGATTTAAACTTGAAATTTGAATTTAATTCAAATAACTTAGTTTCTGCTTTCAAAAATTTATGAAAAATTTATAGCAAGCTCATTTGATAGAAGTAAGAACACTCACCAAAATTCAAAGCCAGAGCCTCTATAGATTTCAAACTAAAAATAAAACTTCTTATCTTAAGTTTGAATTTGTTCATTTTTATACCACTATTCTGTTAGGTTTAAAAATATGAAAAATTAACAAAAGTCTTGTATTAACTTCAGGTGTGTGTAGTTAAATTCCTAGCCTCAGTACTTGTCATACCCGATTTATAAGAACATAAATCGAGCAATCATATATGCGCCAGGATCAAGTCACGCATATATACAATAGAATCATCAAGATATCACAACGCGTATCTCGAAATAAAAGCGTATAACTCGTAAATGAATATCTTTATTACAACTGAATCAAGAATTAGTTCAAGGAATGTGGAAGCGTAAAATAAATACATGAAGAACATGGCACCATAGGGACGTCGGCTGGGAGACAAACGCCTAGAAATCGTCAAGCCCGCTGATGTAGTCCTCCACGTTGCCTGGTACTGAGCAGCAGTCGAAGATATCTCAGAGAGAACAGAAGAGTATATAAGGCAAGTGTGAGTGCACAACTTGTACTCAACAAGTATAACACGAATTATGATGCTCTAAGGTTAGCTGACTCAACTGTGTTAGCTTTTAATCTTGGCAAGTTTTATTTAAGCTATTTAATACAAGTGGATGAATTACCATAACCCAAGTTGCATAATAATTAATCAAAACTAATCATGAGTCTACTGAAAACCAAGCCAAACCACCAAAGGTAAACCCCACTAATCAGACGGAGGATCTGGGCCGCTCATGACCGTGAGCACAGCTAGTATACCAGTTTTACACTCTCGAGAGGTTGCACAACTTTACCCACAAGTCGTGAGCTATGCTAGTTGTTCATCACACTTCCTTAGGTGAGATGACTAGCAAGCACACTAGGGACTTATATGGGAATGATCAGGTGGCTATGGGTATATATATATATATATGTATAGGGTATAATTCTAACTTGCAGCACTACTTTCAGTCAGAACTTAAATTTATGTACAACTCAACTTTACATTCTGTAACAACACCTTTGATGGTAAGGTAAGAAGGTAAGGATCCTCAGTCAACTTAGGGAGCTTGGCCTTCCCGTCGGTGATACAACCGAACGCTGTTTCTCAAGCAGTGGCCTACTTGAGATGCTGCCAATATATCAACTTAGGTTGGTTATATTGGGAGTATATGGTTCGGCGCAGGGTATGGCGATCGCTGTTCATACCTCCGCATTTTGCGGTACCCACATGAATACGTTGTTTAACGACATATGTTAACGTTGTCCGTACAACGGTAATGGTACGGATGCTGTTTCTATAGTGAACAGTACTGTTTGGGGACGCTTTCATGTCGTGCTGCCATGAAAGGTTCATGTTATATATGTGTGGTCTTTTGCACGTACACTAACCACGATTAAGAGGTTAGGACGGATAGGACTTATCGACTAGTTATTAGAGAGAGTCGCATGTGTTTTGCCACCGAAAATTAACCACGCAAGTCCGAAGATAATCGACAATTGTTTTTGGTTGTGAGATTGAATAGTACGTGCATGTATAATTCATCATTAAATAAATGAATGTTTAAATGTATTGTTCTTTAAGAACCGGTAAAGTATTGTCAATCCCTAGTATGGTTCCAATAGGATTCTGGTGATAGCTTTAGTTGAGTACCTTAAGTATCTATCTGATTTTCAGTCTCTGCTGTTATCAGAATCAATTGTTTCATTCCGTTTACCTTGTGAGTTCTCAGCAGGGTAAACATATCTCACCATTTGCATTCTTGTTGCAGATGGCAGCCCCTTCAAATGTCTTTTGGATCCGGCAGGGCATCTCCATACAAATGCCTTGCATTGGGAGGGTTTTCCTCGTCTTCTCTGGGAATCACTAAGTTCGTTCTGCTATACCGAGCCCCCACAATATGACGCAATGGAATATCAGGAAGAAGGTGTTTGTCGATGTCGAGTCAGAATGACTATTCCTCAACATCCCTTTCGCTCCCAATGGCAGCCCATCGAAGTCGACGTGGTGGGCTATCGTATAGTCGACACTATTGAGGTGGCAGCTTTTGAAGCCATCAACCTCTTCTGCAACCAGCACCCAAGGGAAGTTGCAGGACAGCCTATCCGTCTATTCCCTACAACATATCCCAATGATCCTGAGTGGAATCTCAGGGTAGTCCCTGAAAGTCACAGGTTGGAAGGCTCAATGGAAGAAACGCTTCAAGGTACTATTAGGTTCATGAATGTTCAGCATCACTATCAACTTTTGCTACGTCGTGGTATGGGTCAGTTGACTAGTATCACGCAAGGTCACTTCAGGAATGCTGACCGACAAGTCACCCAAATAGAGCAGCTTCAAGCTTTGGTGACAGAAAAGGAGGGAATCATTGCCGCACGAGAGGAGACCATTCTTCACCGAGAAGACCAGATCAATGAGAGTGATGCAATTATCACCCAACGCAACACGATCATTGAGTTTCTCTAGGAACAAATCCACGACCTCATCCTTGAAGTTGATGATGCCCATGCTCAAATCAACGAACTCCAACAGCAGCCAATACCTCCTGCTGTACCAGCACCCGAAGCCGAAGAAGAAGACCCAGAGGAAATTGAGGGAGTTTCAGACCTTGATTCTGAGCATGGAGATCCTGTTCTTAGTCCCCATCATTCCTCTTCGGGCAGCCAATCATCTGTGGGCAACTTTGATGACTTTTAGTTTTGTTTAAGTTGGTGACATTCTAGTTGTAATTAGTGTAGAAAGGTGTGACATAGGTAGTGAGTAGTCTACCTAGATCTAGAGCCACTTGTTGTATTATATGTGGCAGGTGTACTTACAAAATGACTTGTAATAGTCAAAGCGCCCCGAGGGGACACCAATAATGACAGGTACTTTCTCTATCAACCACCAACCCGTGATTGTTCTTTTTGACTCTGGTGCCACCCATAGTTTTATCAGTGCAAAATGTGGAACTAAAATAGGCTTGGATATCCATCCTACTAATGGGGCCTATAGGATAACAACTCCTGGCGGAATAATCTCATCAAATCAAATCTGTAGGAAGGTGCCAATTCAGCTGGGTAGCCATTTGATAAAAACAGACTTACTCCTACTAGATCTAGAAGGAATGGACGTTCTCTTAGGTATGGACTGGATGACCCAGCACCAAGTGTCATTAGATATCTCCTCCCGAACCATGGAGATAGATTCACCTGAGCACGAACCTACCATTCTCTATCTTCCACAACGGGAGTACATCAATTCTTGCACCTATGCTGCAACAGGGATCAAATTAAAGGATATCCCTATCGTCTGTGAATACCCAGATATCTTTCCAGATGATTTGCCTGGAATGCCCCCAGATCGAGATATTGAGTTTATCATAGAACTTCAACCCGGCACAGCCCCCATCTCTAGGAGACCTTATCATATGCCTCCTAACGAGTTAGCCGAGTTAAAAATCCAACTCCAGGACCTCCTTGATAAGGGTTTTATTCGTCCGAGTACTTCACCCTGGGGTTGTCCAGCCTTATTCGTGAAAAAGAAAGATAATAGCTTAAGGCTATGTGTAGACTATCGCCCTCTCAATGCGGTAACTATTAAAAACAAATATCCTCTACCCCGCATTGATATTCTCTTCGATCAGCTAGCCGGAGCCAAAGTATTCTCCAAAATTGATCTTCATTCCGGCTATCATCAAATCAAGATCCGGCCAAGTGACATTCCAAAAACAGCCTTCTCCACCCGATATGGTCTATTATGAATATCTGGTTATGTCATTTGGTCTTACCAATGCTCCAGCGTATTTCATGTATCTCATGAATTCGGTCTTCATGCAAGAACTCGACAAATTTGTTGTGGTCTTCATTGATGACATCCTGATCTACTCTAAAAACTCAGAGGATCATGCAAAACATCTTCATGTTATTCTGCAGCAATTAAGGGATCACCGCTTGTATGCCAAGTTCTCTAAATGTCAATTTTGGCTGGATACTGTGAAATTTCTGGGCCATACCATCTCCGGTGACGGTATATCCGTTGATCCCAGTAAAATACAAGAAGTAATGGATTGGAAACCTCCAACATCAGTCCATCAGATCCGTAGCTTTCTTGATCTGGCTGGCTATTATCGTCATTTCATTCCTGACTTCTCAAGAATAGCCAAACCTATGACCGAACTATTAAAGAAAGGCGTTAAATTCTTCTGGGATCAAAAGTGCGAAGAGGCATTCCACACTCTCAGAGCACATCTCACAACTGCCCCAGTCCTAGCTCAACCGGATGTATCAAAACCTTTTGACATCTATTGTGATGCTTCAGGAATCGAACTTGGTTGTGTGCTTATGCAAGACAACCGAGTCATTGCCTATGCATCACGAGCACTTAGGACTCATGAACAGAACTACCATACCCATGATCTCGAACTCGCAGCTGTCATCCATGAACTTAAAATCTATAGACATCATCTGATGGGTACGAAGTGCCATATCTATACTGACCACAAAAGCCTCAAGTATATCTTCACACAAGCAGATCTAAATATGAGGCAGAGACGGTAGCTAGAACTTATCAAAGATTATGATCTAGAGGTACATTATCATCTAGGCAAGGTCAACGTCGTTGCGGATGCACTTAGTCGCAAGGCACATTGTTCTAGCTTATCTGTAGAAGCTTTCAACGAAACTCTTTGTTGGGAAATGAGAAAGCTTAATCTAGAAATCATTCCCCAAGGTGACTTAAACCATCTCTTAGTTGAAGCCACGCTTAGAGAAAGCATTGTTCTAGCACAGCAGCGCAATAAAGGGGTCAGAATTATTAAGCAGAAGATAACACAAGGAGAAGGAAAGTATAAGTGCTTCCGAGTAGATCCAGAACGAGTTTTATGGTTCAACGAACGTATCATTGTACCCAAGGACTATAAGCTCCGTAAACAGATATTGGACGAGGCCCAACTATCTAAATTCTCTATGCACCCTGGCAGTACGAAGATGTACCAGGATCTGAAACAAAACTTCTGGTGGACTCGTATGAAATGAGAAATTGCCAAGTATGTCTCAGAATGTGATATCTGCCAAAGAGTCAAAGCCAGTCATCTGAAAACTGCTGGTATTCTTCAACCTCTATCTATTCCCTCTTGGAAATGGGAGGATATCAGTATGGATTTTATCGTTGGCTTACCCAACACTTCTCTAAGGCATGACTCCATTTGGGTAATCGTTGATCAATTGACCAAGACTGCACATTTCCTTCCTGTACATACTACATATAATGCTAAAAAGTATGCCGAAATCTATCTGGATCAAATCGTTCATCTTCATGGAGTACCTAAGACGATCATTTCTGATCATGGAGCACAATTTATTGCTTGGTTCTGGGAGCAACTGCAATATGCTCTTGGAACTAAGTTAATTTGAAGCTCCGCATATCATCCTTAGACAGACGGATAGACTGAAAGGATAAATCAAATTCTGGAAGATATGCTTAGAGCCTACGTCCTTCAGTATAACATGAACTGGGACAGATATTTGTCGCTGGCAGAATTCTCCTATAACAATAGTTATCAGGCAAGCATTAAGATGGCTCCGTTCAAAGCATTGTACGGTCGCCGATGTTGAACTCCTTTAAGTTGGTCACAAATCGGCGAACATAAGATCTTTGGACCCGACTTGGTCATTGAAGAAGAGGATAAGGTGAAGACTATACAAACTAATCTAAAGACAGCCCAATCTCGGCAGAAAAGCTACGCTGATATATGACGAAGACCATTATAGTTTCAAGTCGGAAACTTCGTATATCTTCGAGTATCTCCTACCCAAGGTGTTCAAAGGTTCGGCGTAAAAGGAAAACTTGCTCCTCGAGACATCGGACCCTTTGAAATTCTCAAAATCTGTGGACTCGTAGCTTACCGTCTTCAACTTCCTCCTCAACTAGCGGCCATCCATGACATCTTCCATGTATCTCAACTTGGGAAATGCGTCAAGGTTCCTACCGAGATCATCGATCCCCAAACCATCAAAATTGAACCTGATCTAACCTATACAGAACATCCAATTAGAGTATTAGACACCAAAGAAAGAAGCACTAGAAGAGAAACCATTAGGATGTTCAAGATTCAGTGGAACCATCATATGGAAGAAGAAGCAACATGGGAAACCGAATCTTATCTTCGGCATAATTTCCCAGACTTCTTTCAAGCTAACCTCCAAACTTGATCATCCAATTCCATCTTGTTCCGGAATCTCGGGACGAGATTCCTTTTAGGGGGGAAGGCTGTGACACTCAGGTACTTGGTATTGTCACCCACTAGATTTTGTTATGAAGTTGTGGGCAAAATGTGGTGAAAGTGTGTTTAAAAATTTAAATGATAAGGAAAAGGGTGTTTATATAGTTATAAATTAATAAAGGTCCTTTAGTGTTAAATGGGTGAGATTGGGAAGTGGAATCCAAATACATGAAGGTTATTTTGGCAAAAGTCAAAAATTTGTGTTTAAATCGCAAATATAGGTGAAACTACACATAGGATGTAGATGTAGTGTAGTTTTTAATTAGGATTTATATAAAGTTTAGAAACTTTTGCTAAGTTTTATATTAATTCCAAATCCTTAAATCTTATGCCAATGAACCTTAAAGAAAAGTTGTAGATTTTGATAAACCGTACACTTTTGCTTTTAGGCCCATTTCCATTTGAGCCCTGGTTTGAAAGTTACTTATACATTTCAGTGAGATCCCTGTACTTTTGGAAAATCACAAAATAGTCCCCCTTCTTCCTCCTCCAGCCCCTTTCTCCTCTGTTTCTCTCTGCGCCGCGCCGCCGCCGCTCCTGCGAGCCATGTGCCGTGCACCGCCGCCCCCGCGCTGCTCAGAGCCGAGCCACGTGCTCTCCCCGCCTTGCCCGCCGTTTTCCCGACCCCGCGCTGGCCGCCCCTGCTCTCCCCACGTTGCGCCGCCGTCGCCCGAGCTGCCACATCCTCCCGCTGGCGTGCCACCTCCTGCTCTTGCGCAGCCACATCTTCTTTTAGGCCCCGAGCACATCCTGGAGCTGCTAGCACAGTTGCTCTTGCGTTTGCACACACACATTTCGCTCATTCTCTCCTGCTCCGACCACCACACATCACCGGACCTCTTTCGCCACCACTGCCCACAGTCGTCAGCCGCCCACATCATCTCTGAGCCCCGATCCGTTGCTACCAGAGCACTGCCATGACCCACTAGTACTCCTCAGCTCATCCAATTTCATTTTCCTGCATCGTAGCACCACCCTCCACGGCGCCGACGAGCTCCAGTCCCGCTGCCGCTCGGCCTCGCCGTCGCCCCGCCGTTGCAAAGCCAATTCACCCCAGCCAAGGGCACCAACAGCACCACACCGACCCGTAGAAGCTCTCTAGCTACTCCTCCACCACCCTCAAGCACCCTGACCAACAGAACAACGGCCACCATCACCGCCGGTGACAGCCCGAGGTCAACCTCACCGACGACGACCACTTGCCGCCTTGTCTCCGGCCCAATTGGGTACGGGAAACGCATCCCCACACTCTCACGATGCTTATGCGCGCCTTACCCATCCGTGTTCACCGGCCCCTCGCTGGGAACACGAGCACGCTGTCACGGCCGCCGCCATCCATCGTCGCCGGCCATGCTCCGCCACTGCTCCTCGAGCACATCACCCACCAGTAGACTCTACTTGCTCCATAGATCATGTTAGGCGTGTTCCTCCCTGCCCAGGACCTCGCCGCCGGCGAGAACAGGTCGGACCGACGTGTTGGCCGTCGTCGTGGGTTGTGGAGGACCTGATTGCAATTTAGTTCTCTGTTCTAGGGTCCCCTGTGCAAGAAACCGAGGACCTTTCTGTAAAACCCTTAGCTAGTGTTAGCTGTCAACTTGTAAAATTCATAGGAATGTGTAGAAAAATCCAAAAATTACCAAACTAGTTTTGTTGGAATCTGGAAATATAAATCTATAAACTTTTGTTAATAAAGTTTGGTTTTAAACTAAATGCTTTTTGATTTATTTTAAACTTAAAGTAAAAGGGTATCTTATGCATAACTTTTGCATACTAGCTTATTTTCTTGTGATTTTTGGTATGTTCCTTCTTTAGGTCATGTGTGAGCTAGTGTAAAAATTTCATAATTGGTACTATTTTGTAGTTTAAGTTCCTTTAAATTCTTGCAATTCAAATTTGAAGTAGTTTGAATTTATTTAAGCATTTTCCTTAGGCTTTTCTGTTTAGATCTTTTTACCATAACCTAATTTGATGATAATTGGTTCGTAATAAAATTTTCAAGAATTTAAAGTTCTGTTTACTCAGGATTTGAATTTAAAGTTGAAGTTTGAATTCAAATTCAAATGTTTTAGTTTCTATTTCCAGAAAATTATGAAAAATTCACCATAAGCTTATTTATTGAAAATAAACTTATCCACAAAAACTCAAGGTCAGAATCTTTATGGTTTTCAAAATAAAAATCAAACTGGTCAAATTACTTCAAAGTAATTCCATTAAAATGACATAACCTAAGTATAGATGGTTGTTTGAACCCCACCCCCCTTGTTACATGAGTTTATGTTCATTAATTTATTGGATTGCAACTTTATCGTGAAGTGAAATCCTTAACTTGAGAATCATCTCACTTAAATCGTTTCGTATCATGTCGAGTCAGCAACGCTCGACGACGGAGACTACGAGCTAGTCCTGGAACAAGACCAAGGGTTTTCTGAAGATCCAACAAACGTCGCCGAGACTCTAACTGAAGCTCCGAACCAAAGTTCGGAAGTCTCTAACACTCCTGCCCCCAACCCCACTCAAGAAGGCAAGCCCCGATGCATAACCCAGTATTTAAATTTTATTACAATTTTTACACTTACGTATTATATAGCTTGCATTATGTCTAGGAGTTGAAATGAAACCTTAGATGCATAAATCCTAGGAATCCAATGTATTGTGCCCGAGTCCTTATCGCATAGATGCTCTGCTAATAGGACCGGCAGAAGTCGAGTGATTTCCTGTCACTCGCGCGATATAAGAGTTGAGTGTTTACTATTCTGCAATCACTATAAGGATGATGGACGGGGTCATGTGCAGTAGCATGACTCAGAAAGGTTACCCCGTCTGTGTTGATAAAAGTTGATAAGGTCGCAGTGTGTGGTAGTGGTGGCTAAGCGTTTGAAAGTACTAGCCACATGCCGCGAAATATGGTAAAGCGGTAAGCCTAGTAACCAATCGGCCCGAGGAGTGGACATACCTCCCACCACTCGTAATTTGGTTTTTCTCACGCACCAACATGTGGGAGTACGTTCCGCGCAGTGGACAGGAATACGGTCATGTGGTCGCGATACAGACGTATGTCCTGCACAATTGGTGTGCGTACGGTCCTACAGTCGCTTGTGGTGGCCCTGTTCCACGAGTCGGAATGAAAGGCAAACGGTTGCTTCAGAATTATCGTTGGATGTTCCAAGCGTGTGAGTTAGGTTTGCCTTGCAAGGTTTGAAAATTCGATTCAGAATCGTCCATTTCTCGCGGAGATTGAGACTGATTATTCCTTCTGCCACATAGAGTAAGAACAGTAATTATTACGGAATAATCTGGATGGATGTTAATCCCTACCTTGTTTGTCTAGTATAGGTGCTAACCTAGAATGATTAATGAAACTAGAACCTGACAGCTAAAATATGAAAGTTAGTTCATATTCTTTGTTGCTTTTCAGCTAAAATTGAACCCAGAACCTTTTCAAGCCTTCATGAGTTTAGCTATGGGAAAAGTATACCCTAATCTCGGGTAAGCCTTGCTGAGTATTAGCATACTCAGTCTTGCTAGTGAATTTTTTAGGTATGACCTTCGAGAACCCCCCGGATAGTTCTGCATGGCCAACTTCTATTCCGTATGGCTAATCCGTGGAGTGGGATCCGTCCCCGGCTGGCAGTGACCCTCCTGAGTGACACCAAGCTTTGGGCTGTGAGTACGGTGTCAACCTCGCAACGTGCGTAGTCGCGTGTTAATTTTTCTTCCGCTGTGAACTTGGACAAGCTGCGTAGCTTGTCGTGTTAAACACTGTTTGTATAAGTTTACATTAAGTTTGAAAAAGGTTTGTAATAATATTTGCGTTTCTGTAAATTAAAAGTTGACGATCTGTGCTGTGATTGTAAACTCGCCTTCGTGCGAGGTAAACCTGCTTCGATCCTGTGGAACCGTGGTTGTATCGGGCGGAGACCCGACAGACCAATGGGTTGTTCCGTTTGAAGTGCGTTGAGTTAATATCGGCTGTATAGCGATGATTTGCGCACTTGAGCCGGAATAATTCAGATGGTTCTGCCACAATTTGTAACATTACCGCCGTATAGACAACGTTAACATACATTATCGAAACAACGTATTCACGAGGGTACCGTGTAAAACGGGGGTATGAACAGCGATCGCCATACCCTGCGCCGAACCATATACTCCCAATATACTCAACCTAAGTTGATATATTGGCAGCATCTCAAGTAGGCCACTGCTTGAGAAACAGCGTTCGATTCGCATCACCGACGGGAAGACCAAGCTCCCTCAGTTGGCTAAGGATCCTTACCTCCTTACCTTACCATCGAAGGTGTCGTTACAAAATATAAAGTTGGGTTATGCATAAATTTAAGTTTTGACTCAAAATAGTGCTACAAGTTAGAGTGACTATACATATATATACACTAATAGCCACCTGATTACTCCCATATAACTCCCTAGGGCTTTGCGTTCTAAGCACCAATCTTAACGAATCCAACGTACTTTATAAATTCATTTGTTAAGCAAGTTTTTATCCTGAAAACATTTTAAGAGCTGCTGTAGTTGTAAGAGTAAACCTACAGCTCTGATACCAGCTGTGGTAGAACCGCCTGAATTATTTCGGTTCAAGTGCACTAGTCATCGCTAAACAGCCGATACCAACTCAACGCACTTCAAATGGAACAACCCATTGGTCTGTCGGGTCTCCGCCCGATACAACCACGGTTCAACAGGATCGAAGCAGGTTTACCTCGCATGAAGGTGAGTTTACAATCGCACAACAGCTCACCTACTTTTAATGCACAAGATAGTTAAACATTATTGCAAAGCTGTTTCAAAGCTTAAGTAATTTATACAAACAGTGTTTCAAACGACAAGCAAAACATGCTTGTCAAGTTCACAGCGGAAGAAAAATTAACACGCGACTACACACGTCACGGAGGTTGACACCACACTCAGCCCGAAGTATGGCGTCACTCAGGAGGGTCACTACCGGCCGGGGACGGATCCCACTCCACGGACCAGCCAAACGGAATAGAGGTTGGCCATGCAGAACTATCCATGGGGTTCTCAAAGGTCATACCTAAAAAAAATTCACGAGCAAGACTGAGTATACTAATACCTAGCAAGGCTTACCCGGGATTAGGGTATACTTAGCCCATGACTAGACTCATGAAGGCTTGGAATGGTTCTGTGTTTAATTTCAGCTGAAAAGCAACAAAGAGTATGATCTACTTTCATGTTTTAGCTTTTAGATTCTAGTCTCATTAACCATTTTAGGTAAGCACCTATTGTAGACAAGCAAGGTAGAGATTATCATCCATCAAGATTACTCCAACAATAGTTACTGTTATTACTCTATGTGGCAGAAGGAATAAGCAGTCTCAATCTCCGCGAGAAATGGATGATTCTGAATCGAATTTCACCCTTGCAAGGTAAACCTAACTCACATGCTTGGAACATCCAACGATAGTTCCGAAGCAACCGTTTGTCTTTCATTCCGACTCGTGGAACAGGGCCACCACAAGCGACTGTAGGACTGTACGCACACCAATTGTGCAGGACATACGTCTGTAGTGTGACTACATGACCGTACTCCTGTCCGCTGTGCGGAACGTACTCCCGCACGTCGGTGCGTGAGAAAAACCAAATTACGAGTGGTGGGAGGTATGTCCACTCCTTGGGCCGATTGGTTACTAGGCTTACCGCTTTACCATATTTTCGCGGCATGTGGCTAGTACTTTCAAACGCTTAGCCACCACTACCACACACTGTGACCTTATCAACTTTTATCAACACAGATGGGTAACCTTCCGAGTCATGATATTGCACATGATCCCATCCATGATCCTTATAGTGACTGCAGAATAGTAAACATTCAACTCCTATATCGCGCGAGTGACAGGAAATCACCTGACTTCTACTGGTCCTATTAGTAGAGCATCTATGCGATAAGGACTCGGGCACAATACATAGGTTCCTAGGATTCATGCATCTAGGGTTTTATTTCAACTCCTAGACTTAATGCAAGATGCAATATATAAGTATAAAATTGTAGTAAATTGAAATACTAGGTTATGCACCGGGGTTGCCTTCTTGAGCGGGGCTGAGGGTAGGAGCGTCAAAGATTTCCAAACTTTGATTCGGAGCTTCAGTTAGAGTCTTGATGATGTTTATTGGGTCTTCAGAAAATCCTGGTTCTTGCTCCGAGACTAGCTCGTAGTCTCCATCGCCGAGTGTCGTTGACTCTACATGATATGCAATGATTTGATTAGATTGTTCTCGAGTTAAGAGTTTTAGTTCACAATAAAGTTGCAATCCAACAGATTAATACACTCAAATTCATAAAGCAAGAGGGTTAAATATAAACTTATTATTGGTATTCTAATCCAATTATCCTAATTAATTGAATTAGGTTAACAAGTTTGATTTTTAATTTGAAATTTATCAAGGCTATGGCCTTGAATTTTTGTGGATAAGCTTATTCCTAGTGGATAAGCTTCCTATGAAGTTTTCATAATTTTCTGAAAATAGACATTAGGGTATTTGAATTTAGTTCAAATTTCAAGTTTAAATGCAAACCTTAAGTAAAATAGTGTTGTAAATTCCTAAAATATTTACTATGGACTATTCTATTGTAGATCCTCACATGGTAAAAAGATCTAGGTATAAAATCCTTAGTAGCATGCTTAATTAAATTTAAAACCTTTCAAGCTTAATTTGCAATAGTTTAAATTAACTTAAGCTCGAGTGTAGCATTATAGGTGAATTTTTCACACAATATTCTTTATACCTTAAATAGGCTACTCACCAAATTTCACAGGTAACAAAGTTAATATGCAAAAGTTACACTCAAGATACCCTTTTGCTAAACTTTAAAATAACTCAAAAAGCATTTAGTTTTAAACCAAACTCTAGTAACAAAAGTAGTCGAGTTCAACTTCTAGAGTACAACAAAACTAGTTTGACTATTTTTGGATTTTTCTACTAATTCCTATGGATTTTACAAGTTAGCTGACTTGGATTTAGAGAGGGGTGCTGATTTCCTACAGATAGGCCCCTGGAAAGTTTTGAATTGTTGCAATTGGGTCCTTGGCCGGGCTACACAGGGAACTCGATCGATGCCGATCAAATTCCGGTGAGGGGGCTCACCGGCGGCGAGGGGCTAGTGAGGGGAAATGTTCAGGAGCTCACGGCGGTCATGGGGGTGGTCGGTGTCGGGGAAGAGAGGGGCCGGGGCGGCGTAACGATGACGAACAGGGGCGGGCGGCGGAGGTCCGAGGGATGTCGTCGGCGTTCCAGTGGCCGGAGGGCAGGAGGGTGGCAGGGAAGGGGCTAGACAGCTTCCACATGATGATGTGGTTCTGGCGGTGTGCTTGGCCGGGGCTAAGAGGCGGTGGATTGATGGGACAACGGCGAGGCCGAGCAGTGGCGGAAACTCGAGCTCACCGGCGTAGTGGTCCGGTCGTTCCGGTGCACGAGAGCGAGATTGGGTGGGCTGGTGAGCTTCAGTGGGTGACGGGGATGCTATTTGTGCACTGGATCGGGGATGGGAAGCGGCGTGGGCGGCTGACAACGGCGGCCAGAGGTTGTGACGGAGGTCCGGTGAGGTGCGGTGGTCGGGAGAGAGAAATACCGGGGAAAAGAAGTGCTTGAGTGAGTAATGAAGGTCGTGGAGCAGCTGCTAAGCATGCTTTAAGGCCAGGAGAGGCGTTGTGCGCGTGAGCAGGAGCTGGCGACGCCGGCTGCACGCGTGGCGGCTCGGGCGGCGGCGGCGCGACGTGGAGAGGCGGGAGCAGGCCACCACGAGGCCGGGAAGGCGGCGGGCAAGGCGCAGGTGGGCACGTGGCACGAGGAAAGGCGGCGCGGAGGCGGTGGGTGCGCGGCACATGGCCGGTGAGGGCGGCGGTAGCGGCGCAGAGAAGAAACAGAGGAGGAGGATTGGAGGTAGACGAAGGAGGATCTATTTGCAATTTCCTGAAAGTGCAGGGACTCCACTGTAAACCCTAGATAACTTTCAAACAATAGCTCAAATGAAAATGTGTCCAAAAGCAAAAGTGTAGGGTTCAACAAGATCTACAACTTTTCTTTAAGGTTCAGTTGAAAAAGAACTAAGGATTTGAAACTAACATAAAACTGGGCAAAGTTTTAAACTTTAATTAAATCCTATTTAAAAACTACACTACACTTACATCCTATGTGTAGTTTCATCTATTTTTACGATTTAAAAGCAAGTTCTTGACTTTTGCAAAAAAACCTTTATATATTTGGATTCTACCTCCCATTCGCACCCATTTAACACTAAAGGACCTATATTTTTCAGAATTACATAAATGTCCTTTTTCCCTTTTGCATTCAATTTGAACACACATACACAAGATCAAACATGCACACTTTATACTAGAATTTTAGTGTGCTTATAATCCTAGTACCTGAATGTCACAAGAAGACCTCGTCGTGGTTGTGGATCGTCCTTCGTGAGGCAGGAAGACAATGACGTAGGAGGAGTTCGAAAAACTCTTGCAGAAGAAATGCCCATGGCATCCAGGTGCCAATCATGTGGCAATTGATTGCTACCATCTTCGGAGAACATTCAGCAATCCCAGTAGCAACTAGAAGAACAAGTCAACGGATAAAGAGCCCGAAGAGGATGACCAAGGGGACAAATCGCACAACGCGAAGTTGCAAGATGCCTCAAAAACCATCAACGTTATCTTCGGAGGTTAAGCAGAAATTGCTACTCCGAGAAATCATGTCCGTCGAGCCGGCGGTACCATGACCACTCCGATTGTAACATTCAGGTAATTAGAAATATAGGTACAAGGTATTAGTGAGTTGTATGTATGCTATGGTGTATATGAGTTGTACAAAGAACTAGGGGTATATTTGTAAATTATGAATTTTATAAGTCCCTATGTGCAATTGTGTAAAAAATGTTATTAAATGTCAAATTCAAATGACCATAGAGAAGAAAAGTACAAATATTAGGTTAAAACCTAAGAGAAATAGACTTTGTATAAAACTAAGGACCTATGTGTAATTAACACAAAGGTATAAGGGTTTACATGTGAAAAGATTGAAGTGTAAAAGTAAAATTCAGATTTACCTAAGGGTTAATGTGTAAAACTACAAGTAATCATGACAAACCAGAAAATTGTAAACATGTCCAAAATTTGATCAAATTTAGGAGGGAAAAGACAAAGTTAATTTAAATTCCAACCTTATTTCAAAATGCAATTTAAAAAGTTGTAAACTTTGAGTTTCTGAACCTAAGCCCTAAAACAATGTTGTAGAGTTTGAAAAACTCTACAACTTTCATGTTGAGCATTTTCTCATTTGACCTTTGTAGCAGTGAGAAATTTTAGTTTACAGAGAGGTCCCTAAACTTTTTGGGAATTGCAAACAAGTCCCCCTGACACCTCCCTGCTTCGTCTTCCTCTGGCACCGCCGCTTCCCCCTCTGTTCCGCTCCTGCCATCGCCGCTCACCGCCGATGCTGCACCCCGAGCTCCACCTCCTGCTGAGAACTTCTCCACGCGTCGTCCCCTCCCGGCCCCGACCTTTTTCCTCTTCCCTGGTGGCCTCTCGCGCGCGCGCCACGACGACCCCGAGCCTTCGCCGACCGCTACCTCCTCGTCGCCGTGGACAGCCCACCCCGGTGCCTTAACTTCCTATCTCTCGCGCGCAACGGCATCCCCTTGACTCCCACATCCTGTTCTGCTAGTTCCAGTGCCCAATTCCGAGCGCCCGAGCCACATTCCTCCGCCGCCCTTTCTTCCTCCACTCCGGTGACCACGGGCCACCGTGGACAGCCGTCACCAGGCCTCCTCCGCCCCAATCAACCCTTGCGTAAGCTTCCCCGTAGTTCACTAGTGCTCACTGACCAACCGTTGCCCTCAAATTTCGACTGGAGCTTCGTCTCCGACGACCACCGTCCGCCGCCGCCTTCGGCCTCACCGTGGGCAGCACGACTCGAGCCTCCCCACACCCCGATGACCTCCTAGCCAGCACTACATCACCCCTGTGATGCTTCCCGACCCATCCATTAGCCCTCTAGTCCACCACCTCGACTCCCCGATGCTCGCCGGCTTTCATCCTCGCCGCCGCCGCTACTGTCTCCGTCGGTCACCCTTGATCGAGCACGTGTTCATCCAATTGATTGCACGTACACCTTCCCCATGACGTGCTGGTTCTCATGCGCAGGTTTCCAGTCAACGTTCACCGCCGGAGCCTCGCCGTCGACGGTGACCTCTCCGCCGCCACCTCGGGTTCTAGTCGAGCTCCATCTTTCCGGCCACCCCAACCCTCGACACGTGGTGCAACAGCACCCTCGTGAGCTCCTGCACCCTCTCCTTCTCTCAGACCTCGCCGCCGGTGACCGCCGTCGCCGGAACAGAACTGCCCCCGCTTTGCTCTGGTTCGGTCCCCAGCCTAAGGACCTCGGGTTAGAAGACTTGAAAGTCCAGGGGGCTTTTTGCACACCCTTAGACTCAGATGAATAGTACCCGAAGGACCCCCTTGTGTAATTTAAGCTTCCAACTTTGAAATTCTATATCAATTCGGGGAGAAGTCATAATAATGCAAACTAAATTTTGTTGGAATCCTTAAGTAAAATTCGACTACTTTTATTTAGGAAGTTTGAGCTGTAGGTTTATATTTTCTGGTGTAGATTACATATTAGAAAATAAGTGTTTTAATTGTATCTCACGTTGTAGGCATGTGTTATAGCTGAAATTTGAAACTTAGACTGTATGTGCTATGTATAGCTCTGTGTAAAAAGTTCGAGTACTTTACTGTTCATTTGCTTAGATTTCGAGTACTTTTTGTTATATGTTGATAAAAGTTACTTAATTTAATTCCAAATGTATTCCTTCATGTTTAGGGCTGAAAAATTTATCTTAGCTTTGTTACAATAGGAGTAATCTAAGATAAAAATTTGAAAGTCAGAGGTCTAATGTAACCTCAGCCATGAATTTAAGTTTAAATTCAAAGAAAAATTCATGACCCATAGTTCTAGTTCATAAAAATTTATGAGAATAATTTAAATGCTCTAAAATCAAGAAATTATTGTTCTAGTACTGTTTCATAATAGTGTAGTTTATTGCCAAATTTCCAACTTAAGATTAGGTGGGAAACAACTAAAACAAATTGAACATGTTATAATAAGTACATAATTTAATATCAATATGGACTTCATATAAATCAGTAATACAAGCAATAGATAAAAGGATTTAACTTAGTTTTTGGGTATCACCCCAACCTGTTGCTCCATGCCACTAGTTAGATACTTAGTAAAATTAACTTAGCTATTTAATGTATCTGGATAAGATAATTAATACTCAATAAATGACTGCCCAGTACAGGATAGTTAGGTTGTTTGTCAAAGTGTAATGTTCTTTTGTTTGGATTGCAACTTTATTGTGAAATAATATAAAAGTTTATGCATTCCATAACTTGTAACTTTGCATCTCATATAGACTCGACCGCTATCGCTGACGGTGACTACGAGCTTATCCCGGAACTAGAAGGAGGTTATTCTGAAGACCCCGGAAGTCTCGTCGCGGAATTCTCTGAAGCCCCGAACCAAGGTTCGGAAGATATTAATTTGACTAACCCCAGCCCCACCAGCGAAGGCAAGCCCCGGACATAACCTACTATTTTTATTACACTGCACTCTATATTTATTTATGTATTCTATGCATTAAGTTCATAGGAATTGTTTGAAACCCTAAATGCATGAATCCTAGGAACCAATGTATTGAATAATAGTACTTGAGTCCGAGTAGCTGCTATGCTAATAGGACCGGTAGAAGTCGAGTGATTTCCTGTCACTCGCACGATATAGGAATTGTGATGTTTACTTTCATGTTATCACTCTAAGGATGACGGATGGGAATTTTGTGAGGTGTCATAGTTAAGATGATACCCGTCTGTGTTGTGGAACTTGATAAGGCCGCAGTGTGTGGTAGCGGTGGTTAAGCGTTTGAAAGTACTAGCCACATGCCGTGAAATATGGTAAGCGGTAAGCCTAGTAACCAATCGGCCCGAGGAGTGGACATACCCCCCACCACATGTATTTGCTTCTTTTGGTTACTTGGTTCGACGTGTGGGAATACGTGTTGCTGGGCAACCAGGAGTACAGGTTTTGTAGTCGCGCTACAGACGTACGTCCTGCACTTTGGAAGTGCGTATGGTCCTGCAGTCGCTTGTGGTGGCTCTGATCCACGAGTCGGAATGAAAGGCAAACGGTTGCTTTGGAACGACCCTTTGGTGTTCCAAGCGTGTGTGTTAGGTTTACCCTTGCAAGGTTATGAAATTCGATTCAGGAATCGTCCGTTTCTCGCGGAGATTGACACTGCTTAATCCCTTTGCCACATAGAGTAACAAGAGCAACTTGTGATTATTAAAGATGATGTTTGAGTAAAGATTCTACCATGTTTGAGTAATTATAGGTGCTTACCTAGAATGGTCAATCAACTAGAACCTGAAAACTAAAAGTTGAAATTAAGGATCTACTCTTTGTTGCTTTTCAGCTGAAAACCTTACCCAAAGCCTGAAAAGCCTGCATAAGTCTAGATACATGGCTAAGTATACCATGAGCGAGTAAGTCTTGCTGAGTATTAGTATACTCAGCCTTGCTTTTGTTGATCTACTTCAGGTAATCCCCCTGATGAGCCAGCATTCATTACACCGTGGCCCTGCCCCTTGCCTGATGGTTGGTCCGTGGAGTGGGATCCGTCCCCGGCCAACACAGATTCCGCCGAGTGATATCATGCCAGGGCTAGCATGATATCTGTAATAACAACATGTACAATGTTTACGCTTTTAAACTCCGCTGCTTTGACTTAAAACTTAAACCTGTTTTGTAATAATCTCCCTTCAGTGGGAGCTACTGATGCTTTGTATAATTTTTGTAATATATCTACCTGTGGTGTAAAATGTATTGGCATTTATATCTCTGTAAAATGTATTGGCATTTATATCTCTGGACTCACCTTCGTGTGAGGTACCTTGTTGGATCCTGCGTTCGGTGGTTTATCGGGACGTTACCCGACAGACCAATAGGATTATACCATTTGAAGCACGAGGTAGCCCTCCAGAGAGGACTCGCGTACTTGAGCCGGTGTAATTCAGGTTGGTTCTGCCATAGCTGGTATTAGAGCTAACAAGTGTACCCTGGAGATATATTTAGCCTTAAAAATAATTTATAGTATAAAAATTGGTCAATCAAGTATTTGCGAACTACGTTGGGTTCGTTAAGACTTATGTATAGTGCGTAAAGCCCTAGGGTAATGTTATTACGGGAATTAGAGGTGGCTGTAATATATATATATAACTCTAACTCCCAGCATTACTTTTCTGTTGAAATTTAAATTCCTGTACAACTCAACTTTACTTTTTGTAACGACACCTTCGATCGTGAGGTAAGAAGGTAAGGATCCTCAGCCAACTGAGGGAGCTTGGCCTTCCTGTCGGTGATGCGAACCGAACGCTGTTTCTCAAGCAGTGGCCTACTTGAGATGCTGCCAATGTGCCAACTTCGGTTGACTACATTGGGAGTATATGGTTCGGCGCAGGGTATGGCGATCGCTGTTCATACCCCCGCATTTTGCGGTACCCCCGTGAATACGTTGTTTCGATAACGTATGTTAATGTTGTCTGTACGGCGGTAATTGTACAGATGCTGTTTCTATAGTGAGAAGTAATGAATGAGAACGCTTTCATGACATGCTGGCATGAAAGGTTCATTGGATATATATATTGTGGTTTTCTGCAGGTACACTAACCACGATTCCGAAACTAGGACAGATAGCACTTATCGACTAGTTAATAGAGAGAGACGTATTTATATTGTGCCACCGTAACTAACCACGTAAGACCAAGATTACTTGGCAGTTATTTTTGTTTGTGAGATCGATTAGTGCGTTCATGCATAATACACTAATCAATAAAAATCGATGCATAAATATTTGTATCTGTAAGTAGGTACATATTGGTTTATCGTAGTTTGGGTAAGTGAAGATCTTTAATCGGGTATCTTAAGTATCCATCTGATTTCCATCCTTTGCTGTTATCAGAATTAGCTATCTTAATCCATTTACCTTGAGAGCTTTCCGCAGGGTAAATATATCTTACCATTTGCATTGTTGTCACAGATGGCTGCTCCTTCCAATGCATTTTGGGATCAGGAAGGGCACTTCCACACCAATGCTTTACATTGGGAAGGGTTTCCTCGTCTCTTGTGGGAATCCTTAAGTTTGTTTCATTATACAGAGCCTCCTCAATACGATGGGGTAGAATATCGTGAAGAAGGAGTTCCTCGATGCCGGGTTAAGATGATAATTCCTCAACACCCTTTTCGCTCCTCATGGCATCCCATAGAAGTGGAAGTGGTTGGATATCGTCTGGTTGATACTCTTGAAACTGCTGCCTTAGAAGCTATCAAACTTTTCTGCAATCAGCATCCGATGGAAATTGCCGCATATCCTATTGGTTTATTTCCTACCATTGACCCTGATAATTCGGAATGGAATTTTCGGACAGAACATCTTGGTCATATGCTAGGAGATCTGGCTGAAGAAACCGTCCGTATCATTACCAGGTTCATGGATGTGCAACATCATTACCAGATGCTACTGCGTCATGGTGTGAGTCAGATAACTGGAGTGGCTCAAAGCCACTATCGGAACGCTGACCATCAAGTGACCCAAATAGTGGAATTACAAGCTTTGGTGACTCAGAAGGATGAAATTATTGCAGCAAGGGATGAGACAATCCTTCATCGAGAAGATCAGATCAACGAGAGTGATCATATAATCACTCATCGCGACACTATTATTGAGTTCCTACAGGCACAAATTCATGATCTGATACTGGAAGCTGATGATGCCCAGGTTCACATTGAGGAACTGCAGCAGCAACCGATACTACCCGCTATACCCATAATGCCTGAGGAAGAAGAAGAAGATCCAGAAGAAATTGAGGGTGTTTCAGAGATTGACTCTGAGCATGGGGACCCAGTTCTTAGTCCCTATCACTCTCCCTCTGGTAGTCAGTCGTCGATAGGCAATTTCGATGATTTTTAGTTTAGCAGATCGTCGACTATCTAGATGTAACTTGTGGGGAGTGTAATAACTTAGGTAGTGTGTAACTTAGCTAGATCTCATGCCATTTGTTGTAACATAGATGGCCTGCGTAGAGATCTTTCGGATGTGTGATGCGGAGAACAATCAGAACCGGTGTTGTAATATAAGTTTCCTATTTTATCATCCTGTTCATTATCCTTATGATTCTGAAATAAGATGATTGAATGGAGTATGTGCATTGTTTATCTAAGTCATACATCTTCTGAAATTGGGAGTAAGGCTATATGGTTAATGATGGACATCTCCTTTGTTTCAGATGGTTGGAGCCACGCGCGGAACCCCGGAAGGTTTCCGGGCTGATCAGGCCAGCGGTTCTCAACAACCGCCACCACCACCTCCTAACCTTGCCGAAGTTATGGCTCGGCAAACTGAGCTGCTCAACTTGCTGGTTCAAGCACAACAGTATCAGCAACATCAACAGTTCCGCGGAGGTCGTGATGACCGCAATCCTCCCGTGGCCAGTTATCAGGACTTCATCAGTACCCAGCCTCCCTTTTTTCGTAAAGCTGAAGAACCCTTGGATGCCGATGCTTGGCTCCATATCATTGAATCGAAGTTCGCTCTATTGACAATACCTTGTGCGGACTCAAGCAAAGCTTCCTTTGCCGCCCAGCAACTCCGTGGTGCTGCTCGGATCTGGTGGGATAATTTCTACGCCATGCAACCTGCAGGGCATGTTATCACCTGGGATGAATTTCGGGCAGCCTTTAGAGCACATTATATTCCGGAGGGATTGCTGGAATGAAAGTTGAATGAGTTCCTGGCTCTTACTCAAGGCACCAGTACAGTCCTGCAATACGCACAGAATTTCAATCATCTGTGTCAATATGCGGGATATCATGCGGATAACGATGCCAAGAAACAAGATCGTTTCCGTTGAGGCCTTAATACCAAGCTCAAGGAATGCCTGAATCTTGTGAAGGCTAATACTTTCAGCGAGCTGGTTAATATGGCCTTAACTCAAGAAGATTGCATCATAGCACACCATGCTGAGAAGAAGAGGAAGACTCCTACTGGACCCTCGAGTGCTCAATCACCGAGGTATCGGGTTGATCCCAATACACCGTTCAGAGCACCGCAGCGGAATGCCCCAACTGGTAGACTGGTTTTCAGCCCGCCCCAACAGCAAGGAAGGTACAGACCTCCCGTTCCTCCGCAACAACCGCAACAATCTGGCCCACGGCCAAATGTTCAACAAGTGCAACAGAGAAACAGCAATAATCGCTGTTTCAATTGCGGGAGTGCGGATCATTTTATCCGAGATTGTCCGCGGCCTAAGAAACCTAATCCAGGGCAAAGCTCTACTCAGGGTAACCAGAACAAGGGCAAGAAGCCGGTGATGCAAGTCCTGCAAGGACGGATTAACTTCACCACTCTGACAGAACTTCCGGATGGAGCACCCGTCATGTCGGGTACATTTTCTGTTCACCACAAACCAGTTGTTACTTTATTTGATTCGGGAGCAACACATAGTTTTATTAGTAACAACTGTGGTAACCGGATAAAACTTGATCCTTGTCCTACCCAAGGGTCATACATGATTTCTACTCCAGGAGGAAGTATTACTTCTAGCCGAATGATTAGAAGTGTACCAATTCGGTTAGGTAGTAAACAAATCAAAACTAATTTGGTTTTACTAAGTTTAGAGGGTATTGATATTATACTTGGGACAAACTGGATGACGGAACATCGAGTACATTTAGACATATCTTCCCGAGTTATCGAAATTGATTCACCATATCATGGGGCCATTACTCTTTATCTGCCTCAGCCAGAATGTCTACCCCCTTGCACTTATGCTATCACAGATATCAAAGTCAAGGATATTCCTATAGTATGTGAATACCTCGATGTTTTTCCAGACACTTGCCTGGAATGCCACCAGATAGAGATATCGAGTTCATCATTGAACTTCAACCTGGCACTGCTCCTATTTCAAAAAGGCCGTATCGCATGCCTCCAAATGAATTAGCAGAACTGAAAATTCAGCTCCAAGATCTTCTTGATAAGGGTTATATATGCCCAAGTGCCTCACCTTGGGGTTGTTCTGCTCTCTTTGTCAAGAAGAAAGACGATAGCCTAAGGCTATGTGTCGATTACCGTCCACTCAATGCGGTTACTATCAAAAATAAGTACCCTCTGCCCCGCATTGACATTTTGTTCGATCAACTAGCTGGAGCAAAGGTCTTTTCTAAAATTGATTTACGCTCTGGTTATCATCAGATTAAAATCAGGCCTAGTGACATTCCGAAAACGGCCTTCTCAACCAAATATGGACTTTATGAATATCTGGTTATGTCATTTGGACTTATTAATGCACCGGCATATTTCATGTATCTCATGAACTCTGTATTTATGCCAGAACTCGACAAATTTGTCGTGGTCTTCATTGATGACATTCTAATATACTCCAAAACTAAAGAAGACCATGCTAATCATTTACGTGTCGTTCTTCAACGACTACGTGATCATCGCCTTTATGCCAAATTCTCAAAATGTGAATTCTGGCTGGATAGTGTGAAATTTTTGGGACATACTATTTCCAGTGAAGGCATATCGGTTGATCCAACTAAAGTCCAAGAGGTTATGGACTGGAAACCTCCAACTTCAGTCCATCAAATCCGAAGTTTCCTTGGATTGGCGGGATATTATCGCCGATTCATTCCAGACTTCTCCAAGATAGCCAAACCTATGACTGAGCTATTAAAGAAAGAAGTTAAATTCTGCTGGAATGACAAATGTGAGGAAGCATTCCATACCTTGAGAAAACTCCTGACAACTGCTCCAGTGCTAGCTCAGCCAGATAGCAGTCAACCTTTTGATGTCTATTGCGATGTTTCTGGAATTGGCCTTGGTTGTGTTCTTATGCAAAATAACCGGGTCGTTGCTTATGCATCCCGAGCACTTCGGACTCATGAGCAGAATTATCCAACACATGATCTTGAATTAGCAGCAATTATCCATGCTCTCAAGATCTGGAGACATCATCTTATGGGCGCTAAGTGTAATATCTACACTGACCATAAGAGCCTTAAGTATATCTTCACTCAAGCTGACCTAAATATGAGGCAAAGGCGTTGGTTGGAATTGATTAAAGACTATGACCTTGAGGTACACTACCATCCAGGCAAGGCTAATGTAGTTGCGGATGCTCTTAGCCGCAAAGCACACTGTCATTGTTTATCCGTAACAACTTTCTGTGACACTCTCTGCAACCAGATGAGAAAGCTCAATTTAGAGATCATACCTCAGGGTAGTCTGAATCTGCTATCTATTGAGTCTACCCTTCAAGATAAAATCATCATGTCTCAACTCCATGATGAGGGTATCAAACTTATCAAATCAAAGCTATCTCAGGGAGAAACTAAATATCGGTGTTTTCACACTGATCATCAAGGAGTTCTGTGGTTCAACGATCGAATTGTTGTGCCTAAGGATCATCTACTCCGCAAACAAATCCTTGATGAAGCACATTTGTCCAAATTCTCTATTCATCCTGGTAGCACCAAGATGTATCAAGACCTACGACAACATTTTTGGTGGACCAGAATGAAAAGAGAAATTGCCAAATATGCATCCGAGTGTGATACGTGCCAAAGAGTTAAAGCTAGCCATTTAAAAGCCTCTGGTACGCTTCAACCACTACCCATTCCGTCATGGAAATGGGAAGACATTAGCATGGATTTTATTGTCGGTCTTCCCAACACATCTCAAAAGCATGACTCCATATGGGTAATCATTGATAGACTCACAAAAATAGCTCATTTTCTTCCTGTACATACCACTTACTCTACTAAGAAGTATGCCGAAGTCTATCTGGATCAAATCATTCGATTGCACGGTGTTCCTAAAACTATCATCTCTGATAGAGGGCCCCAATTTATTGCACGATTTTGGGAACAATTACAATCAGCTCTGGGAACTAAACTGATTCGAAGTTCCGCATATCATCCCCAGACTGATGGGCAGACTGAGCGAGTCAATCAAATTCTTGAAGACATGCTCCGAGCTTGTATTATTCACTATGGTACAAGTTGGGACAAGTGCCTTGCTCTAGCTGAATTCTCTTACAATAACAGTTATCAAGCTAGTCTTCAGATGGCTCCTTTTGAAGCATTATATGGTCGAAGATGCCGAACTCCTTTGAGTTGGTCAGAGATCAGGGAACGCAAAATCTTCGGACCAGACCTAGTTGTTGAAGCCGAAGATAAAGTTAAGGTTATTCAGTCCAATCTTAAAACCGCTCAGTCCAGACAGAAAAGCTACGCAGATAAGAGGAGGAAACCTTTGCAATTTCAAGTAGGAGATTTTGTCTATCTTCGAGTATCTCCTACCAAAGGTGTCCAACGTTTCGGCAAAAAAGGGAAATTAGCACCCCGATATGTCGGACCCTTTGAAATTCTTAATGTTTGTGGCCCAGTGGCTTACAAACTTCGCCTTCCATCTCAATTGGCTGCCATTCACAATGTTTTCCACGTCTCTCAGCTTAGGAAGTGTGTCAAAGTACCCACGGAAATCATTGAGACATGTGCCATTGAGATTGAACCTGATCTATCGTACATCGAACAACCTCTTCGAATTCTGGATATCAAGGAAAGACTCACCAGAAGAAGGGCCGTTAAGATGTACAAAATCTTATGGGATCATCACACCGAGGAAGAAGCGACTTGGGAAATAGAGTCTTATCTTCAACGAAATTTCCCAGACTTCCTTCAAGCAAATCCCCAAATCTAATCATCCGATTCTGTTCAGCTTCGGAATCTCGGGACGAGATTCTTTTTAAGGGGGGAAGGCTGTAACATTCAGGTAATTAGAAATATAGGTACATGGTATTAGTGAGTTGTATGTATGCTATGGTGTATATGAGTTGTACAAAGAACTAGGGGTATATTTATAAATTATGAATTTTATAAGTCCCTATGTGCAATTGTGTAAAAAATGTTATTAAATGTCAAATTCAAATGACCATAGAGAAGAAAAGTACAAATATTAGGTTAAAACCTAAGAGAAATAGACTTTGTATAAAACTAAGGACCTATGTGTAATTAACACAAAGGTATAAGGGTTTACATGTGAAAAGATTGAAGTGTAAAAGTAAAATTCAGATTTACCTAAGGGTTAATGTGTAAAACTACAATTAATCATGACAAACCAGAAAAATTGTAAACATGTCCAAAATTTGATCAAATTTAGGAGGGAAAAGACAAAGTTAATTTAAATTCCATCCTTGTTTCAAAATGCAATTTAAAAAGTTGTAAACTTTGAGTTTCTGAACCTAAGCCCTAAAACAATGTTGTAGAGTTTGAAAAACTCTACAACTTTCATGTTGAGCATTTTCTCATTTGACCTTTGTAGCAGTGAGAAATTTTAGTTTACAGAGAGGTCCCTAAACTTTTTGGGAATTGCAAACAAGTCCCCCTGACACCTCCCTGCTTCGTCTTCCTCTGGCACCGCCGCTTCCCCCTCTGTTCCGCTCCTGCCATCGCCGCTCGCCGCCGATGCTGCACCCCGAGCTCCACCTCCTGCTGAGAACTTCTCCACGCGTCGTCCCCTCCCGGCCCCGACCTTTTTCCTCTTCCCTGGTGGCCTCTCGCGCGCGCGCCATGACGACCCCGAGCCTTCGCCGACCGCTACCTCCTCGTCGCCGTGGACAGCCCACCCCGGTGCCTTAACTTCCTATCTCTCGCGCGCAACGGCATCCCCTTGACTCCCACATCCTGTTCTGCTAGTTCCAGTGCCCAATTCCGAGCGCCCGAGCCACATTCCTCCGCCGCCCTTTCTTCCTCCACTCCGGTGACCACGGGCCACCGTGGACAGCCGTCACAAGGCCTCCTCCGCCCCAATCAACCCTTGCGTAAGCTTCCCCGTAGTTCACTAGTGCTCACTGACCAACCGTTGCCCTCAAATTTCGACTGGAGCTTCGTCTCCGACGACCACCGTCCGCCGCCGCCTTCGTCCTCACCGTGGGCAGCACGACTCGAGCCTCCCCACACCCCCATGACCTCCTAGCCAGCACTACATCACCCCTGTGAAGCTTCCCGACCCATCCATTAGCCCTCTAGTCCACCACCTCGACTCCCCGACGCTCGCCGGCTTTCATCCTCGCCGCCGCCGCTACTGTCTCCGTCGGTCACCCTTGATCGAGCACGTGTTCATCCAATTGATTGCACGTACACCTTCCCCATGACGTGCTGGTTCTCATGCGCAGGTTTCCAGTCGACGTTCACCGCCGGAGCCTCGCCGTCGACGGTGACCTCTCCGCCGCCACCTCGGGTTCTAGTCGAGCTCCATCTTTCCGGCCACCCCAACCCTCGACACGTGGTGCAATAGCACCCTCGTGAGCTCCTGCACCCTCTCCTTCTCTCAGACCTCGCCGCCGGTGACCGCCGTCGCCGGAACAGAACTGCCCCCGCCTTGCTCTGGTTCGGTCCCCAGCCTAAGGACCTCGGGTTAGAAGACTTGAAAGTCCACGGGGCTTTTTGCACACCCTTAGACTCAGATGAATAGTACCCGAAGGACCCCCTTGTGTAATTTAAGCTTCCAACTTTGAAATTCTATATCAATTCGGGGAAAAGTCATAATAATGCAAACTAAATTTTGTTGGAATCCTTAAGTAAAATTCGACTACTTTTATTTAGGAAGTTTGAGCTGTAGGTTTATATTTTCTGGTGTAGATTACATATTAGAAAATAAGTGTTTTAATTGTATCTCACGTTGTAGGCATGTGTTATAGCTGAAATTTGAAACTTAGACTGTATGTGCTATGTATAGCTCTGTGTAAAAAGTTCAAGTACTTTACTGTTCATTTGCTTAGATTTCGAGTACTTTTTGTTATATGTTGATAAAAGTTACTTAATTTAATTCCAAATGTATTCCTTCATGTTTAGGGCTGAAAAATTTATCTTAGCTTTGTTACAACAGGAGTAATCTAAGATAAAAATTGGAAAGTCAGAGGTCTAATGTAACCTCAGCCATGAATTTAAGTTTAGATTCAAAGAAAAATTCATGACCCATAGTTCTAGTTCATAAAAATTTATGAGAATAATTTAAATGCTCTAAAATCAAGAAATTATTGTTCTAGTACTGTTTCATAATAGTGTAGTTTATTGCCAAATTTCCAACTTAAGATTAGGTGGGAAACAACTAAAACAAATTGAACATGTTATAATAAGTACATAATTTAATATCAATATGGACTTCATATAAATCAGTAATACAAGCAATAGATAAAAGGATTTAACTTAGTTTTTGGGTATCACCCCAACCTGTTGCTCCATGCCACTAGTTAGATACTTAGTAAAATTAACTTAGCTATTTAATGTATCTGGATAAGATAATTAATACTCAATAAATGACTGCCCAGTACAGGATAGTTAGGTTGTTTGTCAAAGTGTAATGTTCTTTTGTTTGGATTGCAACTTTATTGTGAAATAATATAAAATTTTATGCATTCCATAACTTGTAACTTTGCATCTCATATAGACTCGACCGGTATCGCTGACGGTGACTACGAGCTTATCCCGGAACCAGAAGGAGGTTATTCTGAAGACCCCGGAAGTCTCGTCGCGGAATTCTCTGAAGCCCCGAACCAAGGTTCGGAAGATATTAATTTGACTAACCCCAGCCCCACCAGCGAAGGCAAGCCCCGGACATAACCTACTATTTTTATTACACTGCACTCTATATTTATTTATGTATTCTATGCATTAAGTTCATAGGAATTGTTTGAAACCCTAAATGCATGAATCCTAGGAACCAATGTATTGAATAATAGTACTTGAGTTCGAGTAGCTGCTATGCTAATAGGACCGGTAGAAGTCGAGTGATTTCCTGTCACTCGCGCGATATAGGAATTGTGATGTTTACTTTCATGTTATCACTCTAAGGATGACGGACGGGAATTTTGTGAGGTGTCATAGTTAAGATGATACCTGTCTGTGTTGTGGAACTTGATAGGGCCGCAGTGTGTGGTAGCGGTGGTTAAGCATTTGAAAGTACTAGCCACATGCCATGAAATATGGTAAGCGGTAAGCCTAGTAACCAATCGGCCCGAGGAGTGGACATACCCCCACCACATGTATTTGCTTCTTTTGGTTACTTGGTTCGACGTGTGGGAATACGTGTTGCTGGGCAACCAGGAGTACGGGTTTTGTAGTCGCGCTACAGACGTACGTCCTGCACTTTGGAAGTGCGTATGGTCCTGCAGTCGCTTGTGGTGGCTCTGATCCACGAGTCGGAATGAAAGGCAAACGGTTGCTTTGGAATGACCCTTTGGTGTTCCAAGCGTGTGTGTTAGGTTTACCCTTGCAAGGTTATGAAATTTGATTTAGGAATCGTCCGTTTCTCGCGGAGATTGAGACTGCTTAATCCCTTTGCCACATAGAGTAACAAGAGCAACTTGTGATTATTAAAGATGATGTTTGAGTAAAGACTCTACCATGTTTGAGTAATTATAGGTGCTTACCTAGAATGGTTAATCAACTAGAACCTGAAAACTAAAAGTTGAAATTAAGAATCTACTCTTTGTTGCTTTTCAGCTGAAAACCTTACCCAAAGCCTGAAAAGCCTGCATAAGTCTAGATACATGGCTAAGTATACCATGAGCGGGTAAGTCTTGCTGAGTATTAGTATACTCAGCCTTGCTTTTGTTGATCTACTTCAGGTAATCCCCCTGATGAGCCAGCATTCATTACACCGTGGCCCTACCCCTTGCCTGATGGTTGGTCCGTGGAGTGGGATCCGTCCCCGGCCAACACAGATTCCGCCGAGTGATATCATGCCAGGGCTAGCATGATATCTGTAATAACAACGTGTACAATGTTTACGCTTTTAAACTCCGCTTCTTTGACTTAAAACTTAATCCTGTTTTGTAATAATCTCCCTTCAGTGGGAGCTACTGATGCTTTGTATAATTTTTGTAATATATCTGCCTGTGGTGTAAAATGTATTGGCATTTATATCTCTGGACTCACCTTCGTGTGAGGTACCTTGTTGGATCCTGCGTTCGGTGGTTTATCGGGATGTTACCCGACAGACCAATAGGATTATACCGTTTGAAGCACGAGGTAGCCCTCCAGAGAGGACTTGCGTACTTGAGCTGGTGTAATTCAGGTTGGTTCTGCCACACCGATGGTCGGAGGTCCCCATCTTGTTCTCACGAGATGATCAATGGACCAGATTTTTGGAGCCCGGCAAATTCCTCCTGGTCCTGGACTCGGTGGTGGCAGAGGTCAAGCTCACCAGAGTACTCATCGACGGCAGAAGCGGTCTCAACCTTATCTTCGCTAGCACGTTGAGAAAGATTGGCTTGGACTTAAGGGACATGCTCGTCCCAAGCAAGTCTCCCTTCTACGGCATTGTCCCAGGCAACGCAGCGCATCCACTTGGCACCGTGGTCCTTCTAGTCAACTTCAGCACGAGGGAGAACTACCGTACCGAGTTCATCAAATTCAAAGTTGCCAACTTCTAATCTTCATATCATGCCATACTGGGCAGGCCATCATTGGCCAAATTCATGGCAGTGCTGCACTATGTTTATTTACTTCTCAAGATGCTAGGACTAAGTGGGGTACTCACTCTCTGAGGCGACTTGAATAAGTCCTATGACTGCAACCAGGAAGCCATCCAGTATGCTTCAACTACGCGTGTGCCAGATTGTGACGCCTTGGAAATTTCTCAAATTAAACTACGCGCTAAAGTCTTTCGATCAAAAACCTAATCGTCGTCAAGGCCCATCCAAACCCTAGCCCTAACCCCTCCGTTTCCCCCGCCGTCCGGACAACCGACACGAACTTGACCGCCGTCCCATCCCGCACCGCCCGACGAACCGACGACCACGCGCGACCGCTTTTCCACTATCAGCGCCGAACGCGATTCTTTCTCTCCTCGCACTGAATGCGAAGTCGCGCGCGCAGCCACGATCGCCGCCGCGAATACCGCCGGCGTGCGTCCGCGCGTGTCGCCTTTCTTTCTCCCTTTTCTTTTTCTCCCCCTACCATTTCTTCTTTTCTCCTCATTCTCTTTTCTATTTTCTTTTTCCCTCCTCTTTTCCTTTTTCCTCTCCCTTTTCTTTTCTCCCTTTTCTCCTTCCTTTCTTTCTTTCCTTCTTTCTTCTCCTCCCTTCTCCCTCTCCTTCCTTTCCCCTGCCGCGCGCCCGAGCACTGCCTGGCTGTGCGCCTGCTCTGCCCCGGCCGTGCCGCGCGCACGCGCTCGCCCCGCGTGGCCGTGCGCAGTGCCGCGCCGTCCGTCGCTCACGCCCCCGCCCTGGCCCGCGCCTCGCCGCGCCGTGTGCGCACGCGCGCGCTCTGTTCCGCGCGTGCCGCGCCGCCCGCCGCTGGCACTCCGCCCCGCCGCGTGCGCCGTCGCTTCTCTACCCCTGTGCCAGCACAGCCCCCATGTACGACACCTCGGTGCCCTCGCCACCGCCGCACCACGACAGCCGCGAGTGGCCGAACGCCATTAATGGCGTCCGCCAGCTCGGTGGCCGGCCACCGCACGGCCCCGCCCCTCCACCGCCTCGAGCGCCTATAAATAGGGCCGAGGGGCACCCCGGCACCCCCACGACCGCCACCGCATGCCCAGCCCTCCGCCTTCCCAAGCCCAGCGGCGCCGCCGCACCCCGCACTGCCGCCGCCCGCCGCCCTCCGTCGCCCCGCCCCCTCGCCGCGTCCCGAGCCAAAGTGAGTAGGGGAATCAAACCCCCTCACCTCCTTCTCCCTTCTGCCCCCATCCCCGGCCGCCGCCGCGCTCCGGCCTGCCGGAATCGGCCGGCGCCCGAACCCCCTTCCCTCCCCTGTTTTCTGTCAACGGGAGGAGGAAGAAGGAGGGCAAATTTGCCCAAAGCCCCCTGCCTTTACCCTATTTCCCTCAAGAGCCTTTCACCCTTTACATTTGTTCGCAAAAGAAACCCTGCCCTTTCTGATGATCCAAAATACACCCTCCACCATATAAACCTAATATCAAATAAACTTCCACCACTTCCTAATGAGCCTCAAACATTCTCTAGAAATTACGACCAAGTCCTTTCCACACCATATACAATTACGAATAGGCCCTCGGACCTTTGTTTAAACCCTAACACCCCGTTAACTCATCATTTTATGCGCCGAACAACCTCCGAACGACCTGAAACTTTACCACTCCCTTTCTAGTATAGTTCTAGCCATGCCATCATGAAACCACCCAAGAATATCAACCCCATCTCCATAACTAAATTATTTCCGATTCAAGCTCAACGATAAAAGCTTTTAGTTCTTTCGCTTGATTGTGTGCCTGCTTATTTGCGTCGTAGGACACGGAGTGAACGAGGAGGGTCCTGACTGCAACCAAGTGAACGAGGACCAGTTCTGCGACCCCGAGTCCGAGGGACAGTGCTTCGATCAGGACCTCCCGCAAGGACTTGACGATGGCAAGTTCAATCCCGCCCTTTGATGCATGTTTCTGTCCTAGTTTTTATAAACACAACCCAGTGGCCTGTTTTATAAAATTGCATGGTTTTGCTTACTGAAAACATGGTAGGATAGCCACCCTTGTTTGTGATAACCATACTTTGACCACCTGGTTTTATAAAGAAAGTGTGTGCGTGTGGGAAGGGATAAAATGTGGTTTTGAAAGATGAGTCAGACGAGATGGATGGCATTTCGGTGTGAATTGCCGTGGTGTGCTCGTACCTGTGTGGTTGAACAAGGAAGGGAGATATCCATCTTGTCACCCCTAAGGACCGAGTTGATGTGTCATCTCACCTAGCTTCCTGTCGTGCAAACCACTTGACCGTTGTATGGGCAACGGCTTAGCCTAACCCCACTAGTTAGTCTGATAGCCATCAGGAGAGCTGGGAGCAACGGCTGATCAAGAAGACGGGATAAGCTCTGTGTGACTTATGCCCCGGTTAAACCTCGGTGAAAGGTCGAATGACCCCTTGATAGATCCCGTGGTGGCTAGCCAGGTCTAGCTAAGGTGGGTAAGGGCTTTGATGGGATCTGCACCGGCACTAAGGTGTTCGTGCTGTGGTACCCCACCTCTGGGTAAAGTTGCACACCTCTGCAGAGATAAAAATCTATTCGAATAGCCGTGCCCACGGTATTGGGCAAGTTACGGTGTGGTCACATAACTAGTATTTCTCTCCGGGAATGGGTGGGCTGGTGTGAGTTGTTTGGAAAGTGTCCGGCAGTGGTGCCGTGTGCTACGGCGGACGGGGAGTCCGGTAGCAGTTTAAAACTTGGATCCGTGTGGGTCAACACTGTGTGCTCCTTGGTACTGGAAAACTTGTTTTGAAAATGCTTTTAAAACGAACCCCTGCATATAATCGAGTTTCCGCAAATGAACCATAACCTTATCCTTGGATTATCCTGTGCATTAAATTCTGTTATACCCCCTCCGTGGGTGTGATTGGACTTGCTGAGTACATTCGTACTCACCCCATTCTTACTTTTACAGTGGAAGACCCAGACTACGTCCCCGAAGACATCGAGTAGGGTTTCGTCCTGCACTCAGTCTTGCCTGTGGTTAAGGCCACCGTTGGAGCTCCGCATGGCGCAAGACTCTGATGATCCTCTTTTCGTAGCTAGTGTAGTAGTGTGGGTTTTAGTTGTAATCCTCGCGATAGTGGCGCTTCACTGCCCATTACCACGTAGAGTTGTACGGTGATGTACCATCTGATGTAATAAAAGTGTTATCAGCCTCCTGGGACTGATAAATCAACACTTTTAAGTCTTCCCTGATGGGGGGACGCTTCACAGATGCTTCAGGAGAAGTACTCGCGACCACACAACAACTCTCCCAAGCTGGGCTGGAAATCCCGACGAGGAAAGCAAGCAAGTCGAGCATCCAGTCGACCGGCAACGTGGCCCTCAAGACAATCCAGCTCCAGGAGGGCGACTCATCTAAGACCGTTGTCATCGGTGCAGGCTTAGGTGAGAAATAGGAAATCACGCTCGTCAGTTTCCTTCGGGCTAACCGAGACATATTCGTGTGGAAACCAGCGGATATGCCAGGGGTGACTAGGGAACTGATCGAGCATAGCCTAAATGTACACGCACAAGTTGTGCCCAAAAAGCAACACCTTCGCATGTTTGCTCAAGACAAACGAGAGGCAATCAAAAGGGGAATTGCTAAACTCCTCGCGGCTGGCTTCATTAAAGAAGTAATCCATCCAGAGTGGGTAGCTAATCCTGTCCTTGTAAAGAAAAAGAACAATGAATGCATTGCCCAAAGGACCACTTTGGGCTACTGCGCATTGATCAAGTTGTCGACTCGACGGTGGGTTGCGTACTCCTCTGTTTCCTTGACTACTATTCGGGGAACCACCAGATCACGTTCAAGGAGGAAGATCAAATAAAGACCGTGTTTATCACCCCGTTCGGGACATATGCCTACAAAACTATGTCTTTTGGGTTGAAAAACGCAGGTGCAACCTATCAACACGCAATTCAAATGTGCTTTACCGATCAGCTGCATCGGAATGTTGAGACCTACGTGGATGATGTGGTCATCAAGACCAGGAATCCCGAGGACCTGATCATGAACTTTGAAGAAACGTTCAACAGCTTACGAAGGTTCCGATGGAAGCTCAACCCAACAAAGTGCATATTCGGAGTACCATCAGGGAAATTGCTCGGGTTCATTGTCAGCAACCGGGGAATTGAAGCCAATCCTATGAAGGTCACAGCCATCACTGACATGAAGACTCCAGCCACAATCAAGGATGTGCAGAAACTAACAGGATGTATGGCAGCCCTGAACAGGTTCATCTCCCGACTCGGGGAGAGAGGACTACCCAAGACAAGTTCCAGTGGATGGAAGAGGCCGAGCGGGCCCTGCAGGATCTGAAATAACACCTACAGTCACCCCCGTTCCTCACATCACCACTGCCGGAGAAGATCTACTACTTTATATTGCGGCGATAACTCATGTCATCAGCAGTGCCATCGTCATCGAGCGCAGCGAGGAGGGCCATGCATTTGGAGTGCAGAGGCCCGTGTACTTCGTCAGTGAGGTACTCTCCGAATCTAAGGTATGATACCTGACAGTTCAGAAACTTCTATATGCAATATTGATCACATCAAGAAAGCTACACCATTACTTCGATGAGTACAAGATCACTGTGATTACGGATTTTCTGTTGGCGGATATTCTACACAATCAAGATGCCACGGGACGTATATCAAAGTGGGAAGTGGAAGTGGGGGCTTTGTCAAACAATTTCAAGCCACGCACTGCAATTAAGTCTCAAGCTCTAGTCGATTTTATGGCCGAGTGGAGAGAGAATCAAATCCCAACTCCAGTCGACAAGCCAGAGCACTGGACCATGTATTTCGATGGATCTCTTAAGCTCAATGGCGGAGGTTGCTGGAGTCCTATATCTCCCCGAAAGGCGAACAACTGAAGTATGTCCTCCAGATCCTTTGGGAGGTATCCAATAACGAAGCTGAGTATGAAGCCTTGCTTCACGGGCTACATTTGGCGATATCACTAGGCATCAAGCAACTATTTGTATACAGCGATTCACTTTTGGTCATTCAGCAAGTCAACAAAGAGTGGGACTGCAACAAGGAGACAATGGACACCTACATACAAGAAGTGCGCAAGTTGGAAAATAGATTTTTTGGACTGGGGGTCCATCATGTGTTACGGGAACACAATGTCGGTGCAGATATACTATCCAAGCTGGGATCCACCCATGCACAAGTCCCAGTGGGAGTTTTCATCCAGGAGCTGAAGCAACCATCCATCAAGTCCTCACCTCAGGTAACCACCGATACGGGTCTTCAGAAGCCCGATCAGGAGGTTATGATGCTCAGGGAGGACTGGAGAGAAACTTACATCGACTTCATCCGGGACCAAAGACTACCAGTGGGGATGGATGCAAAAAGCGCAGCGGCAGCTCGTGTCATGCGCAGAAGCAAAGGTTTTGTCCTAGTGAACAATAAACTCTACCGGCGTGGCGCACGATCTGGTGTACTCATGAAATGCATCACGAGAGAAGACGGCTATGACATACTGCGGGGGATACATGAGGGCGTATGCAGCAACCACGCAGCTTGAAGAATGCTAGTTGGGAAGCATACAGAGCTGGTTTTTGGTGGCTCACCGCAGTGTCAGATGCTGAGGACCTGGTGCGAAAATGCCAAAGCTGCCAATTCTTTGGAAAGCAATCTCATGTCCCAGCCCACAATCTTATCACCATACCGCCATCCTGGCCGTTTGCCTGTTGGAGCCTTGATATGATTGGGCCATTTACAACGGCGCCAGGTGGTTTCACCCACGTATTGGTAGCAATCAACAAGTTTACCAAGTGGATCGGCTACAAGCTGATAACCAAGCTCACACTTGACAGAGTCGTTGATTTCGTCTCCGACATCCTGCATCACTTCGGCTTCCCGAATACCATCATCACATACATGGGATCAAATTTCACAGCTAAGTAGTTCTGGGAGTTCTATGAAAATGCGTGCATCAAAGTCAAATACGTCTCCGTTGCACACCCAAGATCTAATGGTCAAGTCGAGAGGGCGAACGGCATGATAATCGAGGGTCTCAAGAAAAGACTCTATGATGAAAACAGCAAGCAAGGTGAAAAGTGGATACACGAGTTGCCACATATCTTCTGGGGGCTCAGGAGTCAGCCATCCAAAGCCATAGGACAAACACTGTTCTTTCTTGTCTACGGCTCCGAACAATTTTACCGACTGACATCATGTGGAAATCCCCAAGGGTTGAAATGTACAATGAAGGCGAGGCGGACGAAGCAAGGTAGCTAGAGCTCGACTCAGTCGAAGAGGCTCACTGCACTGCTCTTGTTCAGTCAGCACGATACCTATTGAGGATCCGATGATATCACAACCGCAATGTCAGAGAACGGTCGTTCAGTATAGGCGAGTTGGTCCTTCACCGCATCCAAGACGAGTCAGGCTTACACAAGCTCAATTTGAGGTGGGAAGGACCGTTCGTTGTCAAGCAGATTACAAGACCAAGGTCTCATCGACTGCAATACCCCGAGGGCCAAGACGTCCCAAATTCCTGGAACGTACAGAACCTACGCAAGTTTTACCCATAAGAAGACATGCAATGATAGCTGTTCTTCGAGCGCTAAGGCAGTTTCTTTCCGATTCAATTTGGAGGCCACTTGCCACAGAATCAGGAATGTAAATTTTCTATTAAAATTCGGAGGCTATAGCCATGTTCAAGTTTTATATAAATTGACTTCTTGCCATGAGCATAGCTGTCGTTGCGATGATGATCAGGTTTTTCCAAACAGGCTAGATCCGCTCGATCAGACTCAATCTAACTTGTTTTACGGGCTCACTTGAGGAGCTATATCGACTACTCCCAGGGTCGCTGCACCCGGGGTAGTATCGACTACTTGCTACGAGCATGATAGTCGTTGCGATGGTGATCGCGTTTTTCCAAATAGGCTAGATCCGCTCGATCGGACTCAATCTAACTTGTTTGACGGGCTCACTTGAGGAGCTATTTCAACTACTCCCAGAGTCGCTGCCCTCAGGGTAGTATCGACTACTTGCTACGAGCATGATAGTCGTTGCAATGGTGATCGCATTTTTCCAAACAGGTTAGATCCGCTCGATCGGATTCTATCTAACTTGTTTGATGGGCTCACTTGAGGAGCTATATCAACTACTCCCCGGGTCGCTGTAACCGGGGTAGTGTCTACTACTTAGCCTATGAACGTGGATGGCAATCCTGATATCACAAGGCAATGATAGTAAAGACAGCATTGACAGATATATTACAAGGAGACGAGTACTTTACAATAGCTCAATCCTGTTCTATACTCTCTACTATTTTTTCGGCTATAGGCCTGGCCTCTAGAAGGTACTCGTTGAACTGCTCTTCAGAGCAATCCGCAGCTACACCCTGTGCGAGTACTTCTAGTCAGGCCTTGGGCCAAAATGACTTCACAAGACCTAAGGCGTGGTTAACATATGTGGTGGGGCCCTCGGCAATGAAGCTCAGGACTTTCTGCGGAGCTCCGCGAAGTCGATCCAGCAGGGATCGTCCGTTTGCTGCACCGTTATCCTGTGGATCCACCACTTCAACCAGCTGTTGGGCGGCCACCCTTAGGTCCTCCAACTCTTTTTGGCATTGTTCCTTCTCTTCGCCTAGCGTCTTGATCTGCTGAAGGCACTCGACGAACTGCTGCTCAGTATCGGCGATCACCTTCTACAGCTTCTCGACATCATCTGTACGGTGATACAGCATATTCTTCACGTCAGTAAGTAACTCTTCTTTATAAGTTAAGAGTTTCTTAACCTCTGTGGTGAAGACAATGTTTCAGAACATAAGACCAAATGCTAGAGAAAATACTCGAGCAAGGAAGGGACTTGCCTTGATGCGCTTTTTTCTGTTCCTTGAACTGTTCTTGGAGCTCGGAGTTAGACTTCTCAAGATTTCGGATGTCATTCTTGAGCAACCATGTTTCCCATGTCCGCTCCTGCTTCAGCTTATCAAGATCCTTGAGAAGATAGATGTTCTTTCAGAGTTCTTCTTTGATGCATCGATCCTTCGCTTGGAGCTCCTGGAGGTCACTCTCGACTGCTTTTAGCTTCTCAGATTTTTCTTGAGAGTGTTTGGCCACATCCCGTACAAAGGGGAAGATTGAGAAGACAAAACAACTCGACAAAGCATAATGGCAGAAGAGCAGTCATGCCTTACCAGGGTAAACTTGAACATCTCCTTGGAGATCTTCTGGAAATACCGCATGTTGCCAACCGTGTGGAGAGGATCATCCAACAGATCTTTGGTGATGATGTTCTTGAATCCTCTCCCAGACATGAACAGCACTCCAGGGCTGCCAGAAGTACCCGCAGCCTCTTCAGTTGATGGCTGCGGGGCACCTGCAAGTCAAAAAAGCGTTCAATACATGAAGCCTGCGATCTAAGCAGTTAGCCGCAGGGGGTCAGACACTTACCTGTGCCATCCGCAGGAGTGGCATTGGTGGCCTCGACTTGTTCACCACCACCAGCGCTGGATTCGAGTTGCTGGGGCTTGCGAGGTGGTGAGTCGGGTAGCGTCGCGTCCTCATCCCTGGGGGCTGGCAGCTCGGGGTCTGGAGTAGCTGAGATAGGCTCTAGCTCGTCCAACCCCAAAGCAGACGGCATCCTAACAAAGCAGAATCAAATATATCATCAAACAAGTCGAAAGAGCAGAAGGTATATTATGAGCAAGGAGCTGCACTTATAGAGAGGATTTCTTTATGCTGGACCTCTTCACTCTCAGTGCCCATGGTTTTACAACCACGGTACTCATTGCCGGTGGCGGGGTCACACCAGCAGAGGGCGCGGGATGCCCCGGTGAGGTACCCGCCACGGCAATGGTCACGACCCCTGCAGAAGTAGTCGACGGGTCCGTCCCAGCAGTTTCTGCAGAATCACCTGCTAGCACATCATTCCCAGCAAATGCGGTCTCGACTACCTTTTGGCGCTTGAGATTGGGAGGAGAAGAAGAAGGACTGCAACACAGACAAAGAAAGAATCCAACAACCACAAGACTTGATAATTCTACAAGACGGCGGTCCCATACCTGGTGGATTCAACTACGTTCGCTTTACCCTTGCGTACCACCCGATGACCCCGAGGGACCAATGGCAAGGCTTCTACCAACTCCATGAATGATCCGGGGGAGTTGTTCTTGTTCGCCTTCCCTTCAGCCACCTTCTCTGCTAGAGAGATCTCGCTCTCGGTTGTATCGCCGCTTGGCAGGTCATCAGACGAGTGAGTCCTTTTTTGCTTCAGCTACGGCGCTGGGAAGAAGGTGGTATGGTCAGGGGATGTTGGCCTATGGCAGATAACTCTGGTACAATGCTGTGTGTCCCTGCAGAGAATTCTCAGTCAACGGAAGTTCCAGAGCAACAGAAATTATTCCAAGTAGTCAAAACCTTACCGGCTCTGGAGGATTTTGTGCGGAGAACAACTTTGAGACATAGGGCACCGTGTTGACATCCAGCAGCACCCACTTGACCCGGATGAGCGCGGCATCATCTGTCAATTCCTCTGCGCACGTCCGAGATGGGTCTTCAGCACCCATGTACTCGAAGCCTAGCGTGTGGCGTTGCTGGATGGGTTGGATTCAGCATTTGAAGAAAGACATCATTACAGATGCGCCGGTCACCCCCATTTCTTTATGGGCTACTATGAGCGCTAGCAACTCATCAACCTGGTCCATGTCCCCCTTGGCGAGCTCGGTGTTCCACTCCGGCCGTAGGACCGGGGGCTTACCCGTCCTTTCAGGGAGTTGGGGAGCATGGTTTCTGATGTAAAACAAATGGTTTTTCCATCCAGGGATGTTGGAGGGGAATTTGTAGGAAAGATATTTGTCACCGGCCTGTTGCCTAAGCTGGATGCCGGCGCCCCTACAATGGATGGATTTTTGGAGGTAGGTTGCGGTTTTACACGGAAGAGATAGAGGAAAAGATCCTAATGGGGTTCAATTCCAAGAAAAGCTTCACAAAAGTGGATAAAAATAGCAATGTGGCAGATCGAGTTCGGGTTGAGGTGATGGAGTTCAAGCCCGTAGAAATAAAGAAGGCCACAGAAGAAGGAGTAGGTGGGGAGAGCCAAACCCCGTTCAGAGAAGTGATAGAATGAGATGATTTCGTCTACATTCTCCATGGGAAGTGATTTGCGGAAAGAGGGGCACCAGTTGACGAGATTTTTCTCCTGAAGCAAACCCTCAGAAACAAGATTTAGGACGCATTATTGGAGCACTTACTATAAGTCCACTCCTCAGAAGGCGGCTGTGATTCCTTCCCCTTCCCATCTTTCTCGTTGGATCTCTTGGGCGCCATTCTAGATCTGTTTGCCATGAGTTGCTTTACTCGTATGCGCTCAGGGGCTGCAGAGAAGGGGCGGAGAGCTTCGGCTAGCTTGGGGCTTGTCAAAGGGTGTGAAGGAGGAGCACGGATCTGATTGGGGATTTGGAAATTTCTCGGCGGATTGCAGATTGGAAGCATGGATTTTACCCTAAGTTACCACGGGGTTAAATAACCAGCGGCCGGATACAGATTTACTGTTCCGAAGTTGAAGAGTCGTCATAGGGAATATTCGAAAGATGAGGGGTCATTTGGTGGATTTTTAGATAAATTATTCGAGTAACCATATTTTTAGGGTTAATTGTCTCGAAAATAGGGGTTTTTCGAATTCTAAATCTAACTTCCGTCATCTGTGCCATCACACCAATTATTTTTCAAGGGAATATGTTTTCACTGCATGCCACGACCATTGGATCCTTTTTTCCAAACCTGAGAGATTTAGATTCAAGGCTCGGGGGCTGTGGGATACATGGCATCGACTACTTATTTCTCGAATATATTTGAAGAGTAAGCAAGGAAGATTCAAGACTAATGTGACCCTCAGCCTGGTTCTTCGATTCAACCTAAGGCTCGGGGGGCTACTCCATATGGAGTGCGATTTTCCATCGCACACCATACCAAAGAAGTAATTCGGGGTATGAGCACCTCATAGCTTTGATGCAGCCAAGGAAGTATTCAAAGAAGAACTTCAAGACGGAGCTTCAAAAGAAGTTGAAGACTACTTCGGAAGTACTCGAGGAGCCTGCAGTACTCAGCTACAAAGAGCTCAGGGGCTTGTCAGACCCGGGACTACGGGACTGTGTACATAATGTAGTTCATACGGGAATAAGAGATAGGACATGTCCTATACCTTATCTGTGTTGTATTCTACTCACATGCGAAGTAGGACTAGCCGATACAGAAGGAAGCTACTCAAGTTGTACTCGAGTATGATTCCTAGGCCAGTGTCAGACTAGGATTCATGTAACCCTGTCCTCCCGGATATATAAGGGCGGGTAGGAACCCCCTCAAAATACATCAACACCCAAGGCAATACAAACCACCAAAAAGGATGTAGAGTATTACGCACATCGCGGCCCGAACCTTTCTAAACCTTATGTTGCTTGCACCTTCGAGTTCCTGATCTCGGCGTCACCCTACCTAAAACTCACCACCTCGGGTATACCCCTCGGTGGGAAGGCGGTAAAACACCAACACTGCATACTGCCCATTAACAATCTCAGCATCAATTGTATTATTCTGAAATCCCCGTACGACCAGCTGATAGGAGAATGTGTCCCGATCTTCCGAGAGGTACGGTAAACTTGATTGGTGGAGAACTCGACGTTGATGATCCAAGGCTCCGAACAAATGAAACCTCACAATCACTACACCACTGCTCTGTTGGTTATCACCTGTGTCACAGGAATGACCTCGCCACGAAGGCTTATCCCTACAAGTGCAATCAAGAACACAAGCAAGAACAGGAGATGCAATCAAACAGACTTGATTATAAGATGGAGTCTCACAAACCGATGAACGGCAATACTGTTTGATGGCAGATTGAATCTAAGCAAAACCCAAACCCGAAAGTGGTGATGGCTACTGAATAAAAGAGAGTTAGGGGCATGCAAGTCCCCTGGATGCAACCCTAACGGACTCGAACACGGTACACGGGCCAATGGCCCAACAAATGGTGACACAGCAACCTGACAGATTCTGGACGCCCACTTGTGTCAACGATTCCCGTCGACTCAGAAGGAATTTGAGGTGGGACCAGTTCCATTGGAAGCTCTATGAAATTCTGGTTCCAACCATATGTAGAATGTCCAAATCCGACTCCTTATGTGGCCAGGGTATCAATTTTGGTGAAGTCAGGTTCTGAAATCCGAGGTGGAGTCAAAGTTGAGTTGGACATGGACTCCTCCTTAGTGTGGACGTCCTAACTCCTCCTCCTTGACTCCTTGTCCTTCTCCAAGATCTTGCTGGTCCTTTCTATTGTTTCTAGAGATCCAACTGTCGCGCACGTGCTCTACTGATCGGTCCTTGCATTATATGCAAAGGAGAGAAGTCCTCATCATCCTCCCCCTCTTAAATTGGAGTCATCCTCAACTCAAGCTCATCTTCCTCACCCATGTATGGCTTCAAATCTAAAATGCTAAATGTGGGACTAACCCCAAACTCGAGAGACAACTCAAGTTTATATGCATTGTCATTTATCTTCTCAAGAATCTTAAAAGGTCCAGCAGCACGTGGCATGAGCTTGGACTTTCGCAAATCCGGAAACCTATCTTTTCTCAAATGAACCCACGCCAAATCACCGGGTTCCAATTTTACCTCCTTCCTTTCTTTACTAGCAGCAATTCGATACTTTTCATTTATTTTTCAATTTGCAACTTAGTAGTTTCATGCAACTTAAAAATAAATTCAGAACATTGTGTAGCATCTAAGTTCACAATTTCAGAAGGTGGTAAAGGTAGCAAATCAATTGGATCACGAGGATTGAAACCATACCTAGAATGATTAATGAAACTAGAACCTGATAGCTAAAATATGAAGAGTTAGTTCGTATTCTTTGTTGCTTTTCCGCTGAAAATTAAACTTAGAACCGTTTCAAGCCTTCATGAGTCTAGTTACATGGCTAAGTATACCATAAAGCGGTTAAGTCTTGCTGAGTATTAGCATACTCAGTCTTGCTAGTAAATTTTCAGGTATAACCTTCGAGAACCCCACGGATAGTTCCGCATGGCCAACTTCTGTTCCGTTTGGCTGGTCCGTGGAGTGGGATCCGTCCCCGGCTAGAAGTGACCCTCCTGAGTGACACCAGGCCTTGGGCTGAGCATGGTGTTAACCTTCGCGACGTGTGTAGTCGCGTGTTAATTTCTCTTCCGCTGAGCACTTGACAAGCATGTTTAGCTTATCGTTTTAAAGAATATTTGTTTATTACTTTAAGTTTGAACTGGTTTGTAATAATATTTATTACTCTGTGAATTAAAAGTTGATGAGCTGTTGTGCGACTGTAAACTCGCCTTCGTGCGAGGTAAACCTGCTTCAATCCTATTGAACCGTGGTTGCATCGGGCGGATACCCGACAGACCAATGGATTGTTCCGTCTGAAGTGCGTTGAATTAATATCGCCTGACATACGCACTTGAGCCGGAATAATTCAAGCGGTTCTGCCACAGCATATATATATATACACTAAAATTTGCAGCGGTAAGTATCAAATTTTACCTGGCGTCTCCACAACCATGCTAACAGCTTCTCTCTCTCAGCATTTTTCTGATGGTAGTTTTCAACTCAGCTTTTTTATCAGCCGGCATGGCCGCATACTTTTCCCTTGCCCTTTGGCGTTTCGCCTCCATCAAATCATTATTTTCTTCAACGGAATCACATTAAGTTGATGATACAAGATATACAAAGTACAGTAACAGTACAATAAGAAAAATACAATACTTGTTACCATTATATGGATGACTTATCATGGCTTGCTCGTTTATTATGATTTTTGCATGTATTCATAATATCTCCAAGTGGGGAACGACCATCCATTTTTTCCTACTACGAGCTGTTGAATTTATTTAACTAGAAACATATTAAATAAATTAGATATTAATTCACACAAACGAATGATATTTCACGTAGCATCAAACTACGTACCTCGGCGTACCGTGATGGAGAGACAGACGGCACCTGGAGTGGCGTGTCAGCCGTCTGATCTGCTGTTCAGCGTGGCGGACGACGAGAACAGTGGCTGTCAAGCGTGGTGGCCATCCGGTGCCGTGGCCGTAGGGCGCGGCATGTGGTTACCATCGAAGCAGTGGCCGTTGGGCGCGGTGTGAGGTGGCCGTCAGAGAAGCGGCCGTCAGTCGACGTCGCGAGCAGCGGCCATCGGGATCGATGGCCGTAAAGAGCCGTGGCCGTTGATGTGCGGTGGCCGTCGGAGCATCGCGGTCGGGAGCAAGGGCCGTCAAGAGCCATGGCCGTCGGGCGCGGCTTGTGGTGGATGTCGAAGCCTTCGACATCGGGAGCAGCGGCCGTCAGGAAAGAGTGCCGTCAGTAGCCGTGGCTGTCGGGCGCGGCGAACATCGGAGAGGAGCATTGACTGTCACGGTCGATGGCCGTCCGGAGCAGGGGCCAACGGACGCGGCGAGCGTCACGCACGGGATCAGGCGCGGTCGATGGCCGTCCGAAGCAGGGGCCAACAGCGCGCGGCGAGCGCCACGCACGGCGAGGATCAGGCGCGGCGAGGGCCAGGCACCGTGTCTGGTGGTCGCCAAGCGTCACCAGTGCACAGGACCAGGCACGCCGTGTGGTGGATCAGGCACAGGTGCGTGCTATGGCAAATAGAACGTGGCAACAATCAAGCTATAAGGTAAGGAATGTGCCATTGAAGGTTCTTTCCATTGTTACCGTGATGCACATGGAATGTGCCAACAATCAAGCTATGGAAACTTCTTTATGGAAAGAGAAATCCGCGCATGCATATATTTCGGGAACATGCCGAGTTATGGAAGGAAAGTAAAATGCTACTCCCGAACGCCCGCGGTCCCCGTCGCTCGGGACTCGGGCTGCGCTCGTTGTCGGGGTCACCGCACCATCAGCCACGGTTCTCCCTGGCGCGCGGGTTGACAAGTTTCGCCTCCTCGCGCTCGCCGTTCCTGGTGTTGATGACGTTGCGGGAGTCGTGGTTGCCGCCCAGCCGGCTTCGCGTCAGGGATAGCATGCAGCTCTGAGCTGCGCTGGAGCCCCGACTGCTGACGATTGCGGCTGGCTGGTGGGACGGCCGGCACCCCCCTTGTGCGCCCGCTCCGGCTTGGGAGCCCCCATGGTGCACGCTAGTCGCGGCCCGCCCGTTCGGGCTCCGGTAGCTTCTAGCCCAGGGTTGCCTCTTGTCTTCGGAGCTATCAATGTGTTGGCACGTCGCCTCCAGCAGCACACGGAGCTAGTAATTTACGCCGTGCTTCTCTATAGCTTGATGCTAACAATCGAATGTATGAATTTACACTAGTTCGGACGAATACCTGTATGGCGGCGGCGCTGGGACTTAGAGTCGCGAGGGGGAGAGTGGCGCGAGCGGGAGGCCAGCGTGAGAGGACGGTGACCGGCGGTGGCGCAACATCGGCAGTGCTGGGGCGACCTGCTGGAGCGAGCTTCCCTGGGGTGACCTGCTCGAGCGAGCTTCCCCGCGCAGCAGCGGCGGCGTGCACAGTCAGCAGCAATTTGGCAGTCTGCCAGCTTTAGGGTAACCATGTTTGACGATCGCCTCTGCCGGCATTTACATGGCTAGCGGCAGGACGATCGATTTACCAGAGGGAGACGGTCGCACGACGTACGGTCACCCTCTGGTAAATTTTAGTAGTAGAGATATAAACAAATTCTCCAAACTGATTAGAAAAATTTGTAGACAATGGAAGGAAATACCAAAAGATAATAGTGGCCAAAACTACACTAAAAGATCATGCTGTTCAAAACGGTACAAGGGTTAAATGTGAGCCCTCCCGTTACACCAGACTCAGCCAAAAATGAGTTTACACAATGAACTGATAACCCAAATGCTAATTAATTGAACCCGACTAGAATTCTGAACAGCAAAGAACACAAGATTAAGATACGCACAGGTCACTATACGACCCCAGTTGTATAATATACCAACGGTATATGTTGCCTACTTATTCTGATACAACAGCTGTATTCTCACTCTGGAAAAAAAAAAGCAAGAATAATCACAAGGACAAATATTAACAGTAAAATCTTTGTTCGCCAATCAAATGCTGCTTACAGGAGACATACTGGACCACTGGCTTGCGAATTAGATCTGCCATGGTGTTGCGAGAATGATTAGGAACTGGCAGCAACTGAATCTACATTCTGCAGCAGCTTACACTAAGGCAAAAATTTCATGCATCGCTTCCTGTTCCTTCATCATCATTAGCTTTGTGTTTGACGGTGAATTTGCAGTATCCAATCCACATAGCTGCTTGTCGCAGCCATCTGGTCCTCAACAAGGTTAGATAGCATCAGAAAGCCTTCTCTTGGCTGTTCACCCTGTCGCACCACTCGGCATAGCTGCTGATAAGAAGGATCCTTCTCCCGCAGGTTTTTTAGTATTTTCATGAAATTTCTTGAGAACTCATTGTCACATTCTCTCAACTGAATCTGCAATGTACCCTCACATTAGTGCACATGCAAACCAAAATAATGTGGTATACTACACATCTACAGTAAATTTTCATACAAGAGCATTTATAGGGAAAAATGACAGTTCACACGGAAGAATTTGAAATAATTTTGTTTTAAAAGAACAAAGGTGTACAATCTTTAGCCAGTATCATTACAGAGTAGGAAAGGTGTACCTTTGATAGATCAGGGAAGTTTGCCAAACTGACTCCAAGAATGTTGCTCACAAGTTCAGGTGGGAGCATCCTACCTAACCACACTATAAAACTGAAGCCATCATCAAGGAGGTACAAACCTCCTGTATGTAAACACTGCATTGTTAATGGCAACCGCTTCAATGAAGTATCGACCTTATTTGGTTCCTGCAAAATTCAAAGATGGTTTTGATTAGTGTTTGGTAAACTTGCTTGAACCACACATAAGACAGAATTGACTACAAATACACCAGGAAAATAGCTGACCAAATACATATATCATAACTCAATTATAATGCTTATAATTCCTGAAGGTTCTCTATCACGTTTTCAATATCAACGAAACTTCATTTTAAAATTAAAAGCATTATAACTAGGATTTCAACAGACTAAACAGATGTTGTGCAAGTGGCCACACTAGAAATCATTTTTTGTTCATGTCAGATTTGATTTGAGTGGTTTGGACATGGCAAATCTACAACCACCACACTGGCTAAAAGCATCCAAATCAGCTTTGTGGGAACAACATACCATTGTTAATACTTCATCAACTCTGTATAGAGAAGGATAGACAAAATTGAGCAGCCTTTTTACAGGCAGTATCATCATGCTAAAACCAGCAGCACATCGTTCATCAAGAGAGACATCTGCGTAACCTCCACGGAGGGCAAGAGATTTGCAGATGGCCAGGATGTATAATGGCAAAAATCTTAGAGATTCTGGAAAAATCAGTCTCCCTCCTATCCGGTGTTGTACAACATATAAGTTTCGGTATTCCTTCAAACTTCTCACAAGCTTTAACTGTAATTGCTGTCGGACACTGTCCAGCTTATCAGACAGTGAATTTTCAACCGCTGCAGGATTGTAATAATTAGTAAAGTGTGTAATAACCATATAACATGTATATTGAAATTTTAAAAGAGGAAGGGCATCCATATATTACTAACCAATTCTACCCAACAATGAGACAATGGCACCAGTATCTGCTTGACGATACATTTCACTAAGATCAGTGACCACAGGTGTAGCTGCTGTGTGGACCCTGATACGCCTTTCACCGGAGGAAGATGTGTATCTAATGGTGATTAAGGACACAAGAAGCATCATATGCATGCATAATATTCTAAAAACATAAAAAGGGAACAAAAAGTATGTGCACCATGTGCAACAAACAGCTAACAACATTGTGTGAGTATACCAAAAAAAATCAGGCACAACAGACAATCATTACTCCCCTAAACAGCCTTTTGGCTCATGAAACCACATGCAAACGCTACATGGTGACCAAGTGTGTTAAAAGGCCATTGAGCATGATTAAACGGCCATGTAGACCACTTTTTCGCTAAACAAATGGGTTTGGGCTGTTTAGCATTTTCAGTTTAGGCACTCTGGCATAGTTTTTTATAGTACTTCCAATTAGACGCTACACTATCACCAAACTAATTGCTACCAAACAGCTTTTTGCTAATGACAATTTGAAGGAGCGATATGTGATGTTAAAACTGTCATCTATAACAATGATTTTTCGCAATAGAACCAAGGGATGAGCAGAAGAATGCCTGTAAAGCAATAATGGTACTATAAAATCAGACTCAGAGGAAAGGATACAGCAATGCCACTTGAAAGTATACAGTCTGGGTGGTCATTAAGGTCTCCTCTAGCGACAGTTGCATTGCAAAAGCTTTATCAGAGTCAACGGCTGGAAGGGCTAACAGGTCTGTAGATCTTAGCATGAAATGACCATGATAAGTTGTGAACCGTACCCCTAAAAAAATAGATGTTGTGAGAGTTAGGTTGAATCATAAACTACCAAAGAGAAAAAGAAATGAAGATAAATCTAGCTGTGGATGAACCTTTTCCGCATCTGATACGCATAACAGATTCCCAGGCAGTCTCTCGTGTAAGGTCTCTACTAAGCTCATGTTTAAGTTTGTCCCCATGTGTAGCTGCCTGGAATGATGGATAATGGTACACCTGACCACCAGTATATTTTGCCAAAGATCCTACAAGATTTTATATATAGCATAAGAAATATAGCACTGCAGAAAAAACAAAGGTACATTAATACAGACATTCTGCAAGCAAATTCTCACCTAAGGAAGCTATATCAGAGTACTTCTCGCTGAAAGAGAATATGTCCACTGCAATCTGATTTTTCGTGAACTCAGCAGCCATCTGTTTGTAGAAAGGATCTTCTGGTACCCTCAGAGTATGCTCCTTATCCGTTCCATATGCACGAACATCATCTCCCCGAAGTCTCAAACGACCAATACCGAGAGATGGCAATGTACTCTGGAAGACAAGCAACTTTCCCCCAATTTGACTCTACAAAGGAATGTCATAATTGTCATAATTTGGTGCAAAAATAGGGAAATAAAGGTATATAGGAATAACTAAATATGTATTTTAATGGTAATTCTCAAATTCAGATATGATATGAATAGAGTAGAAATAAGAATCATACCATAACCATCAAAGCTGCTTTAAGTGCTGGACCAAGAGCAGACTCAACATTTATGTTGTCATGGAACATATTTGGCAAGCTATCGAGAAATGACTCGACTACATGTCTGGAGTCAACCAAATTAACCAAGAGGTCATCAGGCAATGGCAGAAAAACATCATCCAAATCAGCAACAACCATCATTTGAGGCTGTGACAAAGAAGACTGATACAAGAACGAAAAATACAGGTTATTTCAGTGTGTCACATGAATCGAAATTCAAAATTAATGAGATATTGCGAAACAAAAGGTGCAAGTTTGAGTTGAAGAACAACTAAGATGTAGGGCATGCCTTGAAGTTATGAAAATGCAAGGTGCTGTCGAAGGTCAAGAATCCTATCTGTGTTCGCGGAAAGCCTGGAAGTTCATCAAGGCATGATTTGATTGTCTTTGCAACAACCTAAAAAAAGGGCATATAAGACAGTAATATTGTGAGTTGTTAAGGATAAAAAAAAGATGGTACTCGGAAATATTAAAAATAAAGAAACAGATAAAACCATACCTCAAGCAATCCACTTCGAACTGCAGATACTGACACATCGATAAGAAAGAAATAGGAAGGTGGCATTGGTGGCCGCACCATATATTCTGTCGGAGCAACAAACTCTACTGTTCCCTTAGAGAGTTCAGGTCTTTGATCAGTATCATACCTTCTGCCACTAGCATCCAGAGCACAAAAGTACTCTCCAGGAACTGCAGGAAAAGAAAGCATGAGTTTTCATAAAGCAGCTCATGGGAGAACCTTGCTAGTATAGCCCAGAATGAAAATTGTATGAAAGAAGAGTCTGTCTTCCAGCACTATTTCTATGCAGAATAGTTAAGTCTGATGAATAACTCATTTACAATCCTTTTTCCTTTCTCCTATAATTATGAAGGACACAATAAAGCAAAATACTGATAGATAAGTCTTGTACTTTGCTTAGCCATTAAGTTATAGGCAGCTGTTGACAGCTGCTAGTAGTAGTAAATTTGGATTTTGCTTTAGCTGTAAACAGCAGGCAAAACATTATGTCGGTTATTGTAGCGGTACTGTAGCACCGACCTAAAAATTCCTATAAAAGGACATGTACCCCTCCTGTGTATCTAAGCTTGTGTAATATAGAAATATACATTGTTAGCTTCCTCCTCCCTCTCCAATCCAGTTATCTCTAACATTTGGTAGTAAGAGCTGCAAAATTCTGAGAGACCTGTGCTCCTTGCCTTGCTGCGCTCTTCCCTGTCCTGCTGCTGAGTGAGTGAGGTGCCATGACTTCAGCTCCAGGCAGAACTGATGATGGCCGGCTCCGCACCTATCGCCACCGTTCCCCTTCTCCACACACCGGCGTGGCAGAATGCGGAGAGACCAGAGAGGTGGTCGTCCAGCACGTCGTGAAGGAAGTCGGCGGCACCCCATTTCCGCAGCTCACCCGCACAAACTATGAGGACTGGAGCCTCCTGATGCGGGTGAAGCTGGAGGCCAAGGGGCTATGGGACGCGGTGGAGCCTGGCCATGCTGATCGGCAGGAAGACCGGCGGAGATGATTCGCCCGCTGGCCAACAAGCGCACAGCGAAGGAAGTTTGGGAGGCGATCAAGTCAATCCATGTCAGCTCTAACCACGCAAGGAAGATGACCCTACAGTGCCTCCTCCTCCGCAACTGGGAGCTGCTCTCCTTCCGCGATGGCGAGCAGGTCGACGACTTCGCCCTACGCCTCTCCGAGATGATGAGCTCGCTCTCCATTCATGGCGAGCAAGTATCGGAACAGAACGCCGTCGAGAAGCTGCTCCGACCCTGACAAGTATGCGCAGATAGCCCTGTCTATTGTGACGCTGCTCGACACCGACAAGCTCACCATTGAGGAGGTGACCGGGCGCCTGAAGATGGTGGACGAACGCCCTGCAACGACCTCTTCCTCGGTGGAGCAACCCCAGGCGGAGGCAAGCTGTACCTCACTGAAGAGCAGTGGGAGGCACGCTGGAAGGAACGCAACTCCAGCGAGGGGTCTTCTGCAGGAGGCGGCAGGACCAGCCACACCGGCCATCACCGACCGCCACACAAGCAAAAGAAGCCAGGTGGCTCGGGCGGAAATAGGACGGTCCGCCGCAATTCGTCTTGTGATCCACCTCGCAATCAGAGGCAGTCCAATCGGTGCCTCAATTGCGGCAGATACGGCCACTGGGCCAAGGACTGCCGCAAGCCTCGCCGGGAATGGGCCATTCTTGCCGAGGAGGAAGACGATGGCCCAGCGCTGCTCATGGCGGAGGTGTGCGCACCGCAGGAACAGAGCATTCTGCTCTACTGTTCTAGAACAGAGGAGGCGGACGCTACTTCACCAAAACAGAGCACCTCTGCTCTGTTCAAAGTCCACCTGGAGGAGCCGTGCGCCCAACTCAACCTCAACACTGATGGCGACCGCCAAGCTGATCAGTGGTACCTTGATACGGGCGCAATGAACCACATGACCAGCCGGCAAGATGTTTTCTCCGAGCTCGACCAAAGCATCACCGGCACGGTCCACCTTGGCGATGGTTCGCTGGTGACCATTGAGGGCCAAGGCATGGTCATCTTCTCCACCTCCGGTGATCGAGCACACAGATCAGTTCTGTGACACTTGCGTCCTGACCAAGCAGAAGCGAACGTTGTTCCCTACTCAGGCGAAGTTCCGCGCCGAGCACGCCCTCGACTTGGTTCATGGCGACATCTGTGGCCCCGTCACGCCTGCAACTCTCGGCGGCAAGAAGTATTTCTTGCTGCTGGTTGATGACTACAGCCACTTCATGTGGCTGCTTCTGATGGCGGCGAAGAGCGACGCACCAGCAGCCATAAAAAGGTTCCAGGCTGCAGCAGAACTTGAAAGCGGGAGGACGTTGAAGATCCTGCACACTGACTACGGCGGGGAGTTCACCTCCCTCGAGTTCGGTGACTACTGCTCAGCAAAGGGGCTGCAGCGCCATCACTCGGCACCGTACTCGCCGCAGCAGAATGGCATTGTGGAGCGGTGCAATCAGATCGTCGTGGTGACAGCGCGCAGCCTGCTCAAGCAACGGAGCATGCCCGCCAAGTTCTGGGGAGAGGCCGTGTCAACGGCCGTGTTCCTCCTGAACAGGGTGCCAACCAAGGCGCTCAATGGCAGAATGCCATACGAGGCATGGTACGACAAGAAGCCGGCCGTAAGCTCTCTCCGCACCTTCGGGTGCTTGGCGATCATGAAGAAGACGCGGCCTCATCAGTCCAAGCTGGAAGATCGCAGCACTGCTGTTGTCTTCATCGGCTATGAAGCCGGAACCAAGGCATACAGTGTTCAACCCTATGTCCCAGCGTGCCCACATCACGAGAGACGTGGTGTTCGACGAGAAGAGGGGATGGGACTGGAGCAAGGTGGAAGAAGCAGCAGATGGCGAGTGGCGGACCCAGGAGTTCACCATCGAGTCAACCACCATGGTGTACAATGCTCCTGAACCTGCTGCTCCAACACCACCAGCAGCAGCATCACCGGCTCAAACTGATGGGGGTGATGGCGGTGCAGAGCAAGCAGCTCACACACCACCACCAGCGCCAGCTGCAGCACCTGCTGCAGATCAAGCTCCGGTGGAGTTCGCCACACCACCACCCGATGCTGAAGACCAGCTTGATGCAGAGCATAGTGACACGCCTGTGCGCTTCCGCCGCTTGGACAATGTTCTCGGCGATGACGCGCCACTGCCCGGCATGGTGGAGCGCGAGCTGGCTCAAGGCGAGCTGCACATGGTTTCAGCACTGGAACCTGCATCCTTTGCAGAAGCAGAGAAGAAGGTGGAGTGGCAGCAAGCTATGAATGAAGAAATCAGGGAGGTCGAGGAGAACAAGACATGGCGGCTTGTTGAACTCCCACCCGAGCATCGGCCAATTGGGCTCCGGTGGGTTTACAAGGTGAAGGACACCACCGGCAACATTGTTCGCCACAAGGCCCGACTCGTCGCCAAGGGATATGTGCAGCGCGCCAGCATCGACTTCGACGAAGTGTTTGCGCCGGTGGCCCGACTTGAGTCTGTTCGGCTCTTGGTCGCCACACCTGCACATGCCGGCTGGTCACTCCACCACCTCGACATCAAGTCGGCTTTCCTCAATGGCGAGCTTCGAGAAGAGGTCTACGTTGAGCAACCGCCGGGCTTCACCATCAAAGGCAATGAGCACCTTGTCTACCGGCTGGACAAGGCCTTGTATGGCCTGCGCCAAGCACCACGCGCGTGGAACATCAAACTTGATGCCAACCTGCTGGAACTCAGCTTCAAGCAGTGTGCCACTAAACATGGCATCTACACGCGCGGCTGCAGAGATCAAAGGCTCCTAATTGGGGTCTATGTGGATGATCTCATCGTCACTGGCAGCAATCCAAGGGAGATTGAAAGGTTCAAGGCAGAGATGAAGGCAAAATTCAAGATGAGTGACTTGGGACTGCTCTCCTTCTACCTTGGCATTGAAGTGAAACAGGAGAAGGACAAGATCACCCTATCTCAGTCTGCCTATACTGCCAAGATCCTCACTGCCGGTGGAATGCAAGGTTGTAACACCTGCACAGTGCCCATGGAGCCACGGTTCAAGCTGAGCAAGGTTAGCTCAGCACCTGCAGCAGATGCATCCCTGTGCAGAAGCATTGTGGGGAGCCTGCGCTACCTCACACACACTCTACCTGACATCAGCTTTGCTGTGGGCTATCTCAGTCGCTTCATGGAAGCTCCAACAACAGAGCACTTTGCTGCTGTAAAGCGCATCCTGCGCTACCTGGCAGGGACTCTGTCCTATGGGCTCCATTACAGGAAGGGAGAAGGAAAGAAGAACACCAAGCTGGTCGGCTACACTGATAGCGATATGGCCAGCGACATTGACACTTGCAAGAGCACAAGTGGCTGCATCTTCTTCCTCATCAGCTGTCCTATCAGCTGGTACTCACTGAAACAGCGAGTTATGGCACTCTCCTCATGTGAGGCAGAGTACATTGCAGCCACATCTGCTGCCTGCCAAGGCATTTGGCTATCAAGGCTGCTCGGGGAGCTCCAAGATGAAGAACCTGCTCCCTTTGAGCTAAAGATGGACAACAAAGCAGCAATCGAGCTGTGCGAAAATCCTGTCTTCCATGAGCGCAGCAAACACATCGACACAAGGTACCACTTCATCAGGGACTGTGTTGATCAAGGGAAGACAAGGGTAAACTACATCAACACTAAAGATCAGCTAGCTGACATCCTAACCAAGGCATTGGGAAGGATCCAATTTGAAGAGCTGCGCAGCAAAATTGGCATGATCAAGATTGCAAAACCAAAAGAAGTCAAGACTTAGGGGGTGAATGATAGATAAGTCTTGTACTTTGCTTAGCCATTAAGTTATAGGCAGCTGTTGACAGCTGTTAGTAGTAGTAAATTTGGATTTTGCTTTAGCTGTAAACATAATGTCGGTTATTGTGGTGGTACTGTAGCACCAACCTAAAATTCCTATAAAAGGACATGTACCCCTCATGTGTATCTAAGCTTGTGTAATATAGAAATATACATTGTTAGCTTCCTCCTCCCTCTCCAATCCAGTTATCTCTAACAAATACCTCTTGCACAGAAGCAACACCACAACTATAGCATGCATGATCTAGCTCCTTTGATCTCAAAATACATCCTAAAATATTGACCTATAATACAAGCTATTATAACCTCATAGCTCAATTTCAAGACTCCCCGGAACAATTTTTACCACCATTGTGGAATGCATGTCAAGCTAGGATGGACATGATGTCACAGCCAATGATGCAAGCTCTACATTATGATGATAAGCATAAGCTAGCATAAAGGAATCCTATAGAAAGGCAGGCCTAGAATAGCACAGTTTGGATCTTCCTGTGGCCACAATAGGCCATGCTGTCCCGTTATTTGAATTATATTGCAATGTTCAGGTTGAAAAATAATTGTTTTTATAGTTCAGGGTGCAATCTGAAGATCAAAGCAGCGGTCAAAGATTGATTTGAATTTCCACCTATATGATTTGTTGTTTGAATTGTCTTGAAAACAACCAGTTAATTTCTGCAGAATTCATTGGATTTTGTGTCTGGCCCCTGCTATATTTATTCCCAAACCCAGCCACTGGATCCAGAAAACTCATAATGACTAGCATTATAGAACGCACAAAGCGTCAAGCCTTTCTTTGACATCCTGCCACTTGTCATATCTAATAGCAGCAAATTATCCCAGCCATCAACAGTTACAGGAATGCATGTGCCTATTAACTCATTATAGTTAATAATAGGAAAAGAATATGCTGCTAGGTGATCACCCCAATTATCATCATAATTAATAGGCTTGAAACAAAATAATACGAGCTGTGCAGCACGGTGTTCTAAACAGATGAGATTTCTCATTTCTCAAGACTGCACTGATAAAGCAAAATCCAAGACTGCACTGATAAACAGATGAGATTTCTCATTTCTCATAATTCCCAAACCCTGGAAGGACCTTTTATGCCATAGCAATTCCTGATGAAACAATACATCAACTGGAACCAAACCAAGCTTAATTTTACCAAAATTCCTAAACAGTTTCTGCTTTTCTTTCTCACTGGAACTTTTATGTAGTATTAATAGATGACTGTTGTTACCATCTGAATAATAGCAACAGAATATTTAGTTGCAAATAGAACTTTAAAAGAAAGAGAAAAGTACACTCTCCCTTCCACGTGTTTCAGGTTAAAAAAAGTTTTGCATCTCTGGCTACTGCATGCTGCTAAAAAAAGGCACGTCCTCTATAGCATGGCCAGAATATTTCACCTGCCAATCCTACAGTAAAGTTTTCATGTAAACAGTTCTACATCATATTTTTTCCCTCTTACAAAGTTTAACTTCCTCCATTTCAAATTATAGGGCTTGTTCTCTATAGGCACAAGAACTAAGAAGGGTGTGAAACCAAGAGAAATAGAGAAGAAAATAAGCAAGGAGCCCCTATTTAATTTAATCACCTTGGAGACATGAGAGAACAGTCAGTGAGTATATCTAGGTGAGCAAGGAGGTAATAAGTGAGGGAGAAGAAGGTAAAAGGTCAGCATGCCCCTTATACATTGGAAAGCAGAGAGAAAAATATACACCTTATCATTTTGGAGTGGATAGTAGTACACTACACTAGTTAATCACACTACATCAAGAATAACATAGTAGAAGGGAAATTGAGGAAAGGTTCTTAGCAGTTATGCATCTAAACTGCGTCATTCAAAGTTACCACAAAATGTCATAAGCAGTTACACCTTTTTGGAAAATGATATGATGGCTGGTTGAAATCAATAGTAATCAGACGTAACAGTCATTTGTGTACCAGTATGGTCTTTGTCAGCCATTTCACAACACACAAAATTGTACTCAAGCTGAAGTTCAGGATATTACCATCATTGAGCAAGGTGCAAAGATTGCAGCGCCATTTCCTTCCAGCATCTGCAAATGTTGCATAAGGATTTATATATGTCCTGCATCTTCGACAACGGATGACACCTGCTGACCCAAAATTGATAACTGGCACTTCCTCCTGAGTATTGGGAAACAAGCATGTCAAGAAAAGAGCCCATTTGCTGGAAAGTAGAAACAACGCAAGAGCTTGATAGTTCATTACCCCATCAGGTGATTCTGCAAGAGGGTGTACCACAGCCCCAAGGGGCAAATGCCACCTGGAGACCAATGACTGAGATGCCGGAATCGCATGGGTTGTTAGCCGGAAGTACCTCGGGTGGCAATTCAATGGGTATGCCTCCAAAAGCTTAACTGGCTCCTCATCACCATCCAATGGCCTTGGCAGCCCTTTTACATCAATGCCAGGGTCAAGCGACCCTGGCGCTGAACTCAGTGCCAACGACTGGAAGTCCTCCACTAAGCTCTGTAGTGTGCCTCCAACTGGAGGCCCAGCACTTGGATATGCGGCCTGGTTACCAAACGTGGCAGTCGGCCCCATCGGAGGGGGTGGCATAGTCTGCACTGGCTGTTGAAATGCTGGCCTCGACATTGGGAATTGAGGGTTCACAGGCTGTGCACCGGGGTAAAACCCTTGCGACTGTAGTGGTGGCGGCCTCACATAATTCGGTGGAGGCAAAGAACCTCCCGTGGGAGATTGTGGCTGCCCAACGGACGATGATGGTGGGGGCCGAAAAGGTGCCGGTGCAGAAGTAGCAAAGGGGCCCTGAGGTGGTGGTCCAGCAGCGAAGGGGGCCTGTGACGGTGGAGCCGAGGTGAAGAGGCCCTGAGATGGTGGAGCTGAGGTGAAGGGTCCCTGAGGCGGTGGAGCAGAGGCAAAGGGTCCCTGAGACGGCGGCGCGGAGGTGAAAGGGCCCTGAGGCGGCGGCGCGGAGGTGAAAGGCCGCTGAGGCGGTGGCGCGGCAGCAAAGGGACCCTGGGACGGCGGTGGACCCCTGTACCCACCCATTGCCGCGGGTTGCGCGGCCCCGAAAGGGGGTGCCGCAGCACCAGGCTGAGGAGGCGGCGCTCCCTGCCGTGGCGGCGGGACGAACGGGCCACCGGCGGCAAACGGTGGAGGCGGGACGGCGGCGCCGGGCACGAAAGCTGAGACAGGACGGCCTGGCGGCGGCGGCGGCCTCTCGTTCCCCATAGGCGGCTGCATCGCGTCGAACACCTGCGGAATCGGGCGGCGGCGGAAGGGAGATGAGATCAGAACCCTTTTGCGCGCGTGATCCGCGTGCTCCCCGATCGGATCCCGCCGGCGCGGCCGGATCTGGCGGGGGCGGTGAGATTCGGTGGGAGGGCGTACCGGGATCGGGGCGGCGACCAGGGCGCCGAGGGGCGGGGCAGACGCGGGGGCAGCAGGCGGATGCGGAGGCGGCGGCGACGCGAGCGAGGGTTAAAACGAACAAAATACAAGGCGACGAGGGAGAAGGCGAGAGAGAAGAGAAAGAAAGCCGGTATGCGGGTGCCGGCTTCGTATGTCGCAAGCCCCCCCTCCCCCTCAATCAAAACTAGTAGATTCAATCAAATTCAACGAAAAAACGTTTGGACTCTTTTCCTTCGTTCCCGGATCAAACTAGGGACGAGTCTCCGAACATTGTACAAACTACTCCGAGAATAGATCAGGTTATAAATTTCACGGATTTTCATTATATACTGATTAGTTTTTCTCTTGATCTTAGCAATCGACATTGGTTTACTCCTAATTTCGGTACACGTTAAGTTAATAAACTGATGTCATATCATAGTAAATAGTTCATCCTCAATTTGATACGCAACCAACGTATCTGGATGACTTTGTTGTTTGCTACTAATAGCTTAGGAGATGATTGATTGATGTGACTTAAAATCATGTTAACCTTTGCTTTGTTGTCGCTCAAAATCCACCGGCGAGCAGCGACAGGCAATACGAGAAACAGGGAGGCTCCCGGAACTGCTGGTGGGCCCCGGTCCCTCGATCAACGGCCCAGGATTCGGCACACGACCTGACGTCTAGGTTGCTAGGCGTGCTACCTAACCTTGTACCTGATCAAGAAGGTATAGAAGTGATTTCGGTTAGTTTCCTGCATACACAGACACGGTCAAATATTAGTCCGAGCCGTGATCAGCTCATCGGGTGATCCCCAATATCGTCTATAAAGAGCCGATTGTCTTCCAGTGTCAGATCGGATCTATATATATCTAAACAAAGCGCGTATATCTGATATTAATGAAAACTTGCTCCGTAATCAATAAACTAATTCAATCTACGACGGTTAAAGCATTCACCACATAACCGGAACATCCTACGCGTAGTTAAGCCTAACAAACACGAAAGATAACAGAATAGCAACCTAAACAGAGGTCTAAAAACCAATAGAAAGCCGATTCCCGGAATAATCCCTCTTTAGATTAATATAAAGCATCAAACGTACTGCCGGATCATTTAACTCATTTGAAGGGCCTAACTATACGGATATTAAGCTAAATCTTTGATGAACAAAGACTAAACATAACAGATTGGATCTACAAGTCGAAACAGAGCAAGGTGCTGCCTTTACGCTCGAAGCCGGGTACAAAGATAGCTAAACGTTTATAGGTGATGAACAAGGCACACATATAATATGAAAAGCTGATGTATCCCTACAAATGTTAAGATAACTGGTGTTACTCGCCATCAGCAACGCTTCAGTACGAGGAACACAAAGATGAAGAGGTAGGGACGATGCTGCCCCGATCAAGCGAAGCGGCCTCGATCAAGCGAAGCGTGATCGGGGCTGCATGGCACTTACCCGAAGGAAACCTTGAAAAAGGGGTGGCGATGCGGCGAAAGTTGTTCGCGAATGATTGTTGTTTCTATTTTTCTTCATTCGTAGTTTAGGGTACATATTTATAGTCTGGAGACTTGCTTCTCCTAACCAATCCTAACTGACTACAACACGAATCCTGGCTATCTCTATGTAAACTAACTTAAACGTACACACCTATCTAGATACATGGTCAATCTAGTCTTAAACCGCCCGCGCAGGGGCTGATTCGCAAGTCCATTACAATTATCCTTTGAGCCCATCTTGCTCGCGGCCCACCTTCTAGCCCAGCCAAATTATGACGCTAACACATGACCCCTGGTTTCGGCAATAATTATTTCGAAATTATTTTTTTCTCTTTCCATAGCCTCGCCTCTTCGTCTTCCAAAATCCGTACACACGCGCCGCTTCCACTTCCACGGGATGTGACTACTCTGCATCTAACTTCTTGGAAACCGTCACGGTGCCGATTCATATTCCGCTCCTGCCTTTATAAGCCTGCCCCTGGTAGATTTCTTTTTCACTCGTCTTCTTCCTTCAGCCATTAGCACCCGCGCCAATATGCCCTTCCTTCTCTCGCAATGGCTTCCTCTTTCTCTGCTTCCTCCATCATCTCCTTTGAATCTGAGACGACCCGGGAGATGACCCCGAAGTTCGACCCCATTGCCGCCTACGAGGCATGCGCTCCTCTGCACTGGGATGCAGAGGAGTGGAATTTCCAGGCTTGGTCAGAGGATGATGAATCCCTGACTGGCATGCGCTCCTCTGCACTAGATGAAGACGACGACGACGACATGTCCTGGGAGGGGGACTTCTCCAACTCCGAGGAAGAAGTCGATACCCCATCAACCGATGAGGACTCGGCGGCAGGAGGCTTCCTGCTTGGCGGGTCATCGGAGGACGACGATGATGATGACGATGAAGAAACCGAAGATAGCAGCGGCTACAGCGGCGGAGACGATGGCAGCAGCGACGACGACAGCAGCGACGATGACAACAGCGCCAGCGCGGCCCCTCCAATCAAGCGCCGCAAAGTCTTAGGCACCTACTGGTGGTAGATCGTAGGATCAAGCCGATAGATCGGCTTTAGGAGCAATCGGCTCCCCTTTTGTAATGATTTTCCTTTATGAATCAAATCCTTTTATTTTAGTCAGCAACTATCAAAAGTCAATTTACTGGGAGCCGATGGCAACGCATCAGTCCTTTCCCTCAAAGTGTCGATCCGGATCTGAGTCGATCCCTGACGTAATACCATCTTCTTAAATCTGGAACCTTCCCGAAACATATCTCCATAGATTCCCTGAATCCAAGTTGCGCTCCAAAACCCTTACTCATAAATCTAATATCAAAACCCAGACCAAAACCTCAGAGCGTGATCTCGAAACTCGCGAAGCAAACCCTAGATCCAGTTTCCAAGTCTTCGATCACCATTGGAATTTCAGATGGCAGAACCCTCGAATGCCGATGCGGGCGTCCTTGGTCTGAAGGTAAAACTCCGACCTTTCGCTAATTTAATAAAGTAATTATTCGAACCCTTGAAGTATTAAATAATCCCTTCTTGTTATTTGGCTCTTATCGATCTTTCAGGTTTCAGACATTCTTTTGCCGCATCCTTCTTCCCCCAATTCCTTTTGCCTTGGGCCTCATTCTTATGAGAGTCCAATAGATTTGATTTCTTGTGAGGCTAACAGGATCCCATTTGTAAGCCAAGACATAGATTTAGATTCCTGGGCCGACAGCCTGCGTGCCTGGCCGAATCCTCCTGAGGGCTGAGTATCCTGATGCAACAGAGTAGCGAAAACCTACCAATCCACATGGGAGACTATAGGAATAGCCAATGCTCTGTCTCTATCATTGTCCCCCCTTGAGAAGAATGAGAACCTTCTGAAGACCATCGGCTATTTTTGGTCTAATACCTTGAATTGCTTCTTATTTGGCCATGGGCCGATGACTCCAACCCTCATGGATGTCATGATGATTACTGGCTTGGAGATTGCATCACCCGGCCCCTCTGCCTTCAGACTGCCTGAGGTCCCCTTTAAATTGTCCTCCAAAACAGAGTGCACAAACTGGGGTGCCTACCTAAACCAACACATCAAAACCAAAGGCCCTGAACTAAAAAAGAACATACGGCCTTTCTTAATCTCTGGTTCGAACACTTCATATTCTGCGGTCCTTTCCTTGCCCCAACCAAAAACTACCTCTCCCTAGCATATAAATTGGCCAAAGGTAATACTGTTGGCCTTGGTAAATTGTTCCTTGGGGAAGTCTATAGATATATTCACCTGATGTCTTCGAGCCTGCTTACCCAAAAGAAATTAAGAACCGGTGGTCCCTAGTGGTTCATCCAGTTATGGGCTCACCTATATTTTCAGAACCACATACCAAACTTCCCTGTTCTGGGCAATAACTCTTTTCCAGATCAGAGTGGGAGACGAATCAGGTGTACCAGCTTCGGCCAAGCTTTCTACAGTCTTCCCGGTAGCAAGTTGAATCCCACAGACGCCTCAAGCTGGTTTAGGATATTCTACCGAGGCCTGGACAACCCAATCTTCCTAAAAATCTTTGAGAACCCAATCGCCTTCAGATTGGCTGACTTTGCCGATGATGTTAGCACTCAACATTTATACTCTATCATGATTCGGCCTTGCTTCCTTCCAGTTGGCATGATCACCTCCAACAGAATCATCAAGCCAGGTTATGAGTTTTACCAGCCGGTCATAGCAGCCCAGCAATTTGGTCTTTGAAAGGATCTCAAGATGCCTAGAGGGGCAGTGAATAGGCAAATCTGAAACTTAAGACACTTTAAACAATGTCAATAACATAGATATCCGAATACTCCGGATATATGTTCGGATACTCCAGGTTTTGTGTCTGGAGTTTTCGAAAATATTGTCCAGAGAGTCCGGGTATGAAACAATGTACACACTAACAAGATATTGGTGCTGCAATTTAGATTGAGTAAATTTAGGCAAGCTAGTAGTACCTTAGGAGTGTTTCTAACCAGTTATCTTGCTCTAGAGACTAATATAATTGTAGATCGACCTCAAACCCTAGAAAGTTAGTCTCACAAGCAAATATCTAATAAAACTAGTAAGGAGCATAAAAGAGAGACATAATTTGTTTCCCGAAGTTCACTCCCAAAGGAGCTACATCTCCGTTGATGAAGGATTCAAGAGACGGTGCTCAAGAACCCTTATGCTCCTCTTTTAAGGGTGAGACCAATGCTCAAACCCAAGGTTACTTACTATGTGTTCCACCGAGAGGAATGAAGATTACAAACTTCTTGTGGTGCTCACAAGTTACTTGAACACTCACAAGCAACGTCTAGCCATCTAGGAGCTTGAAGCTCCAAGAGTAATAGACTTGAATCCACCGGCTAGACAAGGGTGTTGTGCTCAAGAGATAGAATGGAAGCTTACTAACACCAATCTTTGCTCTTGCAATAATCTTACACGAATCCCCAAAGAAAATCACTCAAGAATGAAAGAGGGGAAGTGAGAGAGCTCTCATTTTGCTTGCACGCGTGTTCTGGTTCAAATGAGCAAGAGAGAGATAAATGAAGGGGTATACCCCCTCTCACAGAAAACTAGCCGTTGGGTAAAGGGTACCCGAATACTCTGGGTATATGTCCGGATACTCCGGATACAGGGGTCCGGAGACTCCGGTCTCAGAGAAACTTTGGCTGGGTAACAGTTACCCGGAGACTCCAGGTGTTTGTCTGGATACTCCAAACACAGGGGTCCGGACATTCCGGACTATGAACCGGACAGTCCGGATATAACATGGAATTTCACAGGAAGGCTGTTTTTAGTGGTAGATTTGATTGTCATGGCTTTTGTAGGTTCTCTTGTGCACAACTACCACATCAACACGTGTGGATCAAAGTCCCTTTTGATAGTACAGCGTTCTTTGTCGGTGTTTAACCGGCTGCCCACCGAGGGGTATACCCAAGGTGGTAAGTTTTGGGTGAGGAGACGCCGATATCAGGAACTCGAAGGTGCAAGGAACACAAGACTTTTAGACAGGTTCGGGCCGCACGGAGCGTAACACCCTACGTCCTGTATAGTGGTTTGTATTCCCTTTGGTGTAGAATGACCTAAATGATCTTCTCCCTTTCGAGAGGGGTCCCTGACCTCCCTTATATATCCGAGAGGCCAGGGTTACAAAGATACTAACCAACACCTGCTAAGGAATCGTACCAGAACATATCTCGAGTAGATCCCCTCTGTATCGATTAGCTCTATCTCTTATTTAAACGGAATAAATAAGAGATAAACAAGATGAATAAGAGATAAGACGGACTTAATCTCTTAGACCTCTTTAAACTATGTTATGTACCCAGCCCGGTGGCCCCGGGTCTGACAAGCCCCCGAGCTCTTCGTAGCTGAGTACTGCAGGCTTATCGAGTACTTTCGAAGCAGTCTTCGACTTCTTCTGAAGCTTCGACTTGAAGTCCTTCTTCGAGTACTTGCTTGGCTGCGTCGAAGCTATGAGGTGCTCATGCCTCGAATTTTTGTTATGGTGTGCGATTTAAAAATCGCACTCCATATGGAGTAGCCCCCGAGCCTTAGGTTGAATCGGAGAATCAGGCTGAGGGTCCCATTTGTCTGTAATCCTCCTTACCTACTCTTCGAATAAATTCGAAAAATAAGTAGTCGATGCCACGTACCCCGCAGCCCCCGAGCCTTGAACCCAAATCTCCCAGGTTGGGGAAAAAGGATCCAAGAATCGTGGCATTGGTGTTACTCTGAAATCCGGAGAAAAACTCTTCGCTTTCTGCATAATGAAAGTAAGTCTCCCGCTGGTTTATTTAACCGCGCGGTGACTTAAGGTTTCTTCTGCACTCTCAGTCTTCATATGAGTCTTTTTCGAGTAGCTTTGCAGCGTCCAGCCCCCGAGCTTACGAGCCAGGAGAGCCGAAGGAGCCATGTCGAGTAGTGCGCATCGCCCAGCCCCCAAGCCTGGGAACTAGCAGAACTGTGATGGCACGCCGTGCTGCCTGGAGGGTTGTTGCCGAAGCTTGATCTGAAAAAAGATAATGCATACATTATGTAGCATAATGCGAAGATACCGAGTAGTACTCAGTAATAATATGAAGGAACCAAAATTTATTCGGTGTAAAAATTTCGCGTCTTGCTCTTGCTAGGCCATGTAATTTCCCCGGGCAGTTAGCCTATTACGTTTAAGCACCTGATCCCTGATGGCCGTAGACCATAGCGTAGGGAGCTTAGCCGCATGCACGCGTAGGAGCATAGGCTTACAGAAGAGTCGAGGTTTCACGGATTAAGGCGTGTGCTACCCGAGTACTTTAGCAACCGTTAAGAGAAGACAAAGAAGTCATCATGCGACAAAGAGGATGCGCAGTGCGCAAAGATAGTCGGCGAAGTGTAGCTCTGGAGGGTTTCATGCCCATCGAGAGTCGTACACGGACAAGTAATCGATCATGGTGTAGCCCCCGAGGGTTTCATGCCCGTCGAAAGGCGTACCAAAAAAGGTAGCCGATCTTGTGAAGAACAAGTCGGAAGAGATATAAATCACTTAGCTTGATTCGTGGACGAATGTCGACGAAGCCGTGGAGCTCGTTGATGAAGCTGCGACGATTTGTTGATGAAGCTCGACTAGTTGGAACCGATTCCGACTAGTTTTCAAGTCGAGACGAGTAGTTGATGTAGTCGTCGGCGAGCTGCCGATCGTCCTCGCGAAGTCGAAGTAGTCGAACACGTTGCTACCGCGCACGGATATTGCGGCACAAGCCGAAGTTGAGCCGGGTCGTCAAGGTCGACGGCCGCGGTGCATCGACGCTGTAGCGCAAGGTGAAGTCGAGCCGAGTAGTCGAGATCGATGTAGCCATTCGCTGAAGGATCCGATCTCGAACTCGATAAATCGATCCGTCGATGCACATGCGTGAAGGTAGCAATCCACCACCTGGTGAACTAGAAAGATGCCATCGAGTTCGCCGGCGGATCTTCGACGCGCTCCCCTACCTGGCGCGCCAGCTGTCGGTGTTTAACCGGCTGCCCACCGAGGGGTATACCCAAGGTGGTAAGTTTTGGGTGAGGAGACGCCGAGATCAGGAACTCGAAGGTGCAAGGAACACAAGACTTTTAGACAGGTTCGGGCCGCACGGAGCGTAACACCCTACGTCCTGTATAGTGGTTTGTATTCCCTTTGGTGTAGAATGACCTAAATAATCTTCTCCCTTTCGAGAGGGGTCCCTAACCTCCCTTATATATCCGAGAGGCCAGGGTTACAAAGATACTAACCAACACTTGCTAAGGAATCGTACCAGAACATATCTCGAGTAGATCCCCTCTGTATCGATTAGCTCTATCTCTTATTTAAACGGAATAAATAAGAGATAAACAAGATGAATAAGAGATAAGACGGACTTAATCTCTTAGACCTCTTTAAACTATGTTATGTACCCAGCCCGGTGGCCCCGGGTCTGACATTCTTATACTCAATTTCAAAATAAAATCTAATTCTTCAAGTAAATTTGCAACACCGCTTTTCATTTCCCTTTTTGAGGGGTCATGTTTTTGTAATACGCTTTGCTTCATCATTCTTAGGCCCTACACACATGCTCGATAACATGATTAGATATATATGTGCTTTGTCATCTACCACCAAGACCCACTAAGGGGCCTAGATATCTTTCAATCTCCCCCTTTTTGGTAACAACTCACATGTATTTCATTTATCAATCATAAAGATGTAAGCTTAAGCATATAAAGAGCTCTCCCTTAATGTATGCTATGAATTTGAATTTCAAATTGAATTCTCAACAGTCAAAGTTGGCACATTGTGAAGAAAACATGAAAAATTCTTTATACATTTTACAGTGGGGTGAGAAAGTGTGTGCTAAAACAATGTGTGATGCAAATGACAGGTTATGCACTCAAGGAAGATTTGTGTTGGCTGCAAAAACCCCGGAGACTCCGAACAAGATGTCCGGAGTATCCGGTTAGTACCTGGAGTGTCCGGACCTTCTGCACAGAACACAGAAAACAGCAAGTCATCACAATTTAAAAGGCATCACACTAGCATTTATGCCTTAGAACAGTTTCAAATATGATAACCAAATAGTTTTAAACATAGAGTAGCACACATTACAAGTTTTTAAATACGATACAAGTTCAATACGATACAAGCCCAAAAGTACATAAATGGTCATCTTCACTTCCCCTTTGTCATCAAGTGCCAAAAAGAGAATGAAAATAGCAAAGTGGTCTACTCTTCATTATCATCTTGGGCGCCGTCATCAGATGTGTCTTCGTCCTCATCCGAGTTGGGGATCTCACGGTAGTTGTGAGGTTCTTCTTCCTCGGTCTCCTCTTCTTCATCAAAGATCTCTTGGCCACGAGGAGGAGAGCGACGAGAACGAGTAGGGGCACGAGTGCGTCGACGTGGGTGAGAAAGAGGGGCATGAGCAGCAGCAATAGCAGCCTCATCCGCAGCATCCCACTCGGTGAATGGGTCATCAAACTCTGGCAACTCATGATAAGGATCCGCAGGAAGTCCTAAGTGACCCTTGATCTCAATATTATCACGGCGGTTTTCATTGATCTCATGAGTAGCGGTCTTGCACATGCTAAAGATGCTCTTGAGTGCCCGCTTGATGAAAGAATCATGATGACCATGGCGAGAGGAAGAAGATACACCGGAATGGGATGGAGCGGGATCAAATCTTGGATTCCTTATAGCATCGGCATGAAGAAGAGGTGCGTGCGGTGCATCACCGGACCGAGGATGAAGGTGAAGTGCTGCATGCTTGCAGTCCTTAGGAAAGGTGACCTTGGTAACCCTCTCTATCATGTACATGAGATATGGAGCAGATTGTAGAAATTTCTGTGGATCATTCATTGTCCTCCTCAACTCATTCCAAATGAAATGCATGATTGAGAAGGGTCTCCCACCGGTCATGACACGAGCAAGAAGGTTGCAAGCAAAGTATCTTAGTGCTGTAGCATCTCCATCCTTAGCATCAATGGTCGCACGAAAGAACTGATTCATCGTGTAGTAGAAGGGTTGAAGGGTGCTTGTGTTACCGGTTTCGGCTAAAATCGGATTGTAGAAGAGGGCTGGTAGTTGATTTGGCTTTAATTGATTTTCCACATGAATTGGATCTCTCTTCTCATCCTCTGAGCCAAGTCCAAGAAGCCTAGAGAAGGTCATGTAATCCACTCCATACTTCACTCCCTCAGTTGTCCAAAAGAAGGCAATTTTCCTTGCATCATAAAAGAGAGAGGAGTGAAATTGAGCAAGGATCTCCTCGTTCCAATCATACCTAAAACCCATGATGTCATAAAGCCCAAATTCCTTGCACTTTGCAATTGCTTGATTGAAGAATGGATCGTTGAGCTTCTCAAAGTATGCCAATCCACACACTTGCAAGGGACAATTGGAGCCTTGCCCTTGCACATGACTACAGAGGAGTAGAAATCCTGATGCAACTGACACCAAAATCTTCTTTCCAAGTTTTCTGCCTTCTCATATTTATACACGTCCTCCTTGCGTGCATTAGTCAGTACCATGGTTTGTTTGAAGTAATTTCTTCCCATTTCAACCGCAAACCTGGGCAGAATTTGAGGACGGGAGAGCTTCGGGCATCTGGGATATTGGCATTGATCATCTTGAAACTCTATTTGAAGACGTGGAGGTGTGCGAGGGCAGATTTCCCAAGCAATTCCCTTTCTTGTTGGATTTGCCCGGGAAGGAGGGGGTACAGCCATGCTCGGCATCATGTAGGGAGCTTGTCGAGCAGCACGAGATGGAGCTTGGCCGCTGCTTGCAGGTTCCTTTCCGGGGCGACGCTTAGGTCGAAGCTCCCTTTGTGGAGGGCTCGGAGGGGAGTCCTCTTCCACTTGAAGTTGTGGATCATGGCGACGTTTTTGCCGTCGCTGCCCTGTAGGAGCATTTGTATGGTCTCTTCCCATAGCCTAGACATAGGATTGAGCGATTAACATCAATCTAGAAACAATAGGGGAGAAACATGCTGGCTGGAATTCTTGAAATCCGGAGAGTCCGGGTATATGTCCAGATACTCCGGGCAAAGTATCCGGAGTCTCCAGGCATCGAGTTCCAAACCCTAGGTTCAAGAAATCGAAAGATTCTACCATGGGATGTGACACCCTAGGTGTCAAAATTATAAACATTAAAAAATATATATGAAATATATGTATTGAATTGTGTGAAATTGAATGAATGTGTGGAGATAAGGACCTAGGTGTGATTTTTCAAAAATACGAGTCCTTTTAAGCAAAATATTTGAATTACAAATGTAACTTCCAATTTTGACTAGGGGTCAAAGTGTAAAAGTGTTAGTCATCATTACATTACATAAAACTTGCAATTCAGTCCAAAAATATATGAAATTTACTTTAATAAGGACAAAAACTTTGTAAAGTTTGAATTAAGCTTAAGGTTTCAAAATAAAACTCCATCCTTTGAGTTTTTGAATCTAAACCTTAAACAAAAATTGTAGGGTCTGAAAAGTTCTATAACTTTTATTTTGATCATTTTCTCATTTGAGCTTTAGAATAGTAGGAAATTTTGTATTATAGTGAGGTCCCTGAAGTTTTTGAAATCTCATAGGAGCCCCTGGCGCTTCCCCCACCTTCTTCTTCCTCTGTTCTTCCTCTGCCGCGCCGCAGCGCTGCCGCTAGCCGCTGTGCCGTGCCGCCCGAGGCCCCCGCCTGCTTCTCCTGGCCTCCACGCGTCGCCCTTGAGCTCACCCACCGCCTCACCTTCTTCCCGCTGGCCTTCCCCGACCGCGCCACGCTGCTGCCCGAGCCGCCAGCAGCTGCTGGCCGTCGCAGGCCGCCGCCGCTCACTACCGCTGCAGCTCTACTGGTGCCATCTTCTGCTTTGGTAGCTCCCACGCGTCGCCTCCAAGCCGGCCGCCGCCCTAGCTCTTCTCCTCTGGCTTTCTCTCGTGCGCTCCACGTCGCCCCATCTCTGCCTGAGCTCTACCCGGCCGCCACCTCACCGCCGTCGTGGCTAATGCCCGTGCATGTCTCCCCCACCCTTCTTTACTGGTCTAAGACGTTCAGTAGCTTCCTCTCCCTCCATTTTGCTCTCTCGTGCACTTGCATTTCACACCGAGTTTCAAATCCACCGTCACCGCTCGAGTTCTTCTCCGACAAGCCCCTTGTCCACCATGGGCAGACCACCACAGCTCCTCCCGATCCATGACAACCCCTCCCGTAGCTTCACCTCAACCCTGTGAAAGCTCACCGCCCTTCACTCGACTACTTTTGAGCTTCAGTTTGGCCTCCCCAACGCTCGCCGGTGTTCTTCTTCTCCGCCGTCGTCACGGTCACCATCGGTCACCTCCTTTCCGTAGCTGTTAGCCTCAATTGAATGCAGCAGTGCATCACCCATGGCTCATCGATACTCGTGCGCAGGACCTTCACCGACATTGATCACCGGAGCATCGCCGTCGCCGTTGACCTCCGCCGCCGCCTCGGTCTGCAGTGGGAATCTACCTTCTCGACTATCTCAACCCTCGCCAAGGTGATCAATCGAACCGCCTTGTTTCCCTCGAGCTTGTCCCCAACCTCTGGACCACCCCCAGTGAACCCCCTCGCCGGAACACCGCCGCCATAGTTGAGCTCTATCGCCGCCGCTTCGGGTCGCCGCCGTTCCACCCCCTCCGGTCGACCCCGACCATCACATCACCCCCAGCTAGACCCGCGCTCACCCCTAATCCTTCCTGGCCGGTTTCCCCTTGCCGCCGGCGACCACCGCCGCCGGAATTTGGCCGGCAAGTCTCGGCTTCTTTCCCCGATGAACCAAGGACCCAATTGCTTTGATCTAAATTTTTCTAAGGGTCTGACTGCAAGATTTCAGTCCCTCCCTTCCAATTCAAATCAGTGATATTTAGAAATTTGTAGAAATTCATAGAAAATTCAGAAAAATATCAAATCAGTTTTGTTTGAATCGTTGAAGTAAACTCTATAACTTTTGTTACTAGAGTTTAGTTAGAAACTAAATACTTTTAAAGTTATTTAAAGTTTAGGAAAAGAGTATCTTGTGTATAATTTTTGCATGCTAGCTTTATTTCTTATGATTTTTGGTATGCAACCTATTTAGGATGTAAGTCCACTTATGTGAAAATTTCACCTTCAATACTACACTTTAACTTGAACACATTTAAATTTAGTTCAAATCAAGTTTGAAAAGAAATGAATTTATTCAAGTATGATGTGGATACTTTCTGCTTAGATATTTTTACCATGTATAATTTTAATATTAAGTGACTTATAATAAATTTTCAAGCATTTAAGAGCATTGTTTTACCTAAGGTTTAGATTTAGACTTGAAATTTAAACTTAATTCAAATACCTTAATTTCTGTCTTCAAGAATTTATGAAAAATTTACAATAAACTCATTTAATTGAGGTAAACACACTTATCAAAATTTAAGACCAGAACCTTTATAGATTTCAAATTAAAAATAAAACTTGTTATCATAAGTGTAATTTACAAGAAGTAGATTAGAATTCTTAGAATTCAAATTCTTGTTTTGTGATGTTTTGACTTTGAATTGTTGGATTGCAACTTTACCGTGAAGTAAAGTTCCTAAATAAACGACCATTGCTTCAAATCACTGCATATCATGTAGATTCGACTACACTCGCCGACGGAACCTACGAGTTGATTCCGGAACCTGAGCAGGGCATTTCGGAAGATCAAGTGAACATCACCGAGGAATTAACTGAAGCCCCGAACCAAAGTTCGGAAGTTACTAACATCCTTGACCCCAGCCCCACCCAAGAAGGCAAGCCCCGGACATAAACCGCTATTTTTATTACACTGCAATTTATATATCTATGTATATCTACTTGTGCATTTAAGTTTCTAGGACTTGTAATGAAACTTTAGTTGCATATTCCTAGGAACCTATGTATTGAATATTAGAACCTAAGTCCGACCAGCTGCTAAGCTAATAGGACCGGTAGAAGTCGAGTGATTCCCTGTCACTCGTGAGCTTTATAGGAGTTGCAATGTTTACATTCCTGTAACCACTATAAGGATGACGGACGGGGTTGTGATTATGATTCATGACCTTGGCAAAAACCCCGTCTGTGTTGATGAAAATTTGATAAGGCCGCAGTGTGTGGTAGCGGTGGTTAAGCATTTGAAAGTACTAGCCACATGCCGCGAAATATGGTAAGCGGTAAGCCTAGTAACCGATCGGCCCGAGGAGTGGACAACCCCCACCACTCGTAATTTGGTTTTTCGCACACGCACCAACGTGCGGGAGTACGTTCCACAGTGGATGAGAGTACGGTCATGTAGTCGCGCTACAGACGTACGTCCTGCACAATGGATGTGCGTATGGTCCTACAGTCGCTTGTGGTGGCCCTAATCCACGAGTCGGAATGAAAGGCAAACTGTTGCTTCGGAACAATCATTGGATGTTCCAAGCATGTGAGTTAGGTTTACCCTTGCAAGGTTTTTGAAATTCGATTCAGAATCGTCCGTTTCTCGCGGAGATTGAGACTGCTTGATCCCTTTGCCACATAGAGTAATAAGAGCAACCTGATGATGATCAAAGATGATGTTTGTTTAAAAGATTTTTACCATGCTTGAATAGTTATAGTTGCTTATCTAGAATGGATAATCAACTAGAAACTGAAAGCTAAAATTTGAAATTAAGGATCTACTCTTTGTTGCTTTTCAGCTGAAAACTATACCCAGAACCATTAAAAGCCTTCATAGTCTAGTTATATGGCTAAGTATACTATGAAACGGGTAAGCCTTGCTGAGTATTAGCATACTCAGTCTTGCAATGTAACTTTTGTTCCAGATAATCCCCCTGAGGACTCTACTCTGCCTGTGCCATGGCCCTATGCTCTTCTGAAGCGTCCCCCCATCAGGGAAGACTTAAAAGTGTTACATTATCAGTCCCAGGAGGCTGATAACACTTTTATTACATCAGATGGTACATCACCGTACAACTCTTCGCGGTAATGGGCAGTGAAGCGCCACTATCGCGAGGATTACAACTAGAACCCACACTACTATACTAGCTACGAAAAGAGGATCATCAGAGTCTTGCGCCATGCGGAGTTCCAGCGGTGGCCTCAACCACAGGCAAGACTGGGTGCAGGACGGAACCCTACTCGACGTTTTCGGGGATGTAGTCTGGATCTTCCACTGTAAAAGTAAGAATGGGGTGAGTACAAACGTACTCAGCAAGTCCAATCACACCCACGGAGGGGGTATAACAGAAATCAGTGCACAGGACAATCCAAGGATAAGGTTATGGTTCATTTGCGGAAAACTCGGTTGTATGCAAAGGTTCGTTTAAAAACATTTTCAAAACAAGTTTTCTAGTACCAAAAAGCACGTGTGGTCGATCCACACAGGATCCAAGTTTTAAACTGCTACCGGACTCCCCGTCTGCCGTAGCACACGGCACAACTGCCGGACACGTTCCAAACAACTCACACCAGCCCAACCATTCCCGGAGAGAAACACTAGTTGTGTGACCACACCATAACTTGCCGAATACCATGGGCACAGCTATTCGAATAGATTTTAATCTCTGCAGAGGTGTGCAACTTTACCCACAGGTGGGGTACCACAGCACGATCACCTTAGTGTCGGTGCAGATCCCAACAAAGCCATTACCCACCTTAGCTAGACCTGACTAGCCACCACGGGATCCATCAAGGGGTCATTCGACCTATCTCCGAGGTTTAACCGGGGCATAAGTCACACAGAGCTTATCCCTTCTCCTTGATCACCGTTGCTCTCAGCTCTCCTGTTGGCTATCAGGCTAACTAGTGGGATTTATGCTAAGCCGTTGCCCATACAACGGTCAAGTGGTTTGCACGACAGGAAGCTAGGTGAGACGACACATCAACTCGGTCCTTAGGGGTGACAAGATGGATATCTCCCTTCGTCACTCAACCACACAGGTACGAGCACACCAACGGCAATTCACACAGAAATGCCATCCATCCCGTCTGACTCATCTTTCAAAACCACATTTTATCCCTTCCCACACACACACATTTTCTTTATTAAATCATGTGGTCAAGGTAGGGCTATCACAAACAAGGGTGGCTATCCTATCATGTTTTCAGCAAGCAAAACCATGCAATTTTATAAAACAGGCCACTGGGTTGTGTTTATAAAAACTAGGACAGAAACATGCATCAAAGGGCGGGATTGAACTTGCCATCATCAAACCCTTACGGGAGGTCCTGATCGAAGCACTGTCCCTCGGGGTCGCAGAACTGGTCCTCGTTTGCTTGGTCACAGTCGGGACCTTCCTCGTTCACTCCGTGTCCTACGACGCAAACAAACAGGCATACAATCAAGCGAACGAACTAAAAGCTTTTGTCGTTGAGCTTGAATCGGAAATAATTTAGTTACGGAGGTAGGGGTAATATTTTTGGGTGATTCTTAATGGCATGGCTAGAACTATACTAGAAAAGGCGTGGTAAAGTTTCGGGTCGATCGGAGATCGTTTGGCGCATAAAATGACAAGTTAGAGATGGTTTCAGGGGTTAAACGAGGGTCCAGAGACTTGTTCGTAATTATCTAAAGAGGGTAGGGGCTTATTTGCGAACCCTAGAAATATTCAGGGTATGCTAAAGGGTTTCGAGTATGATTGGGTTTACGTAATGGAAGGGCTTGGTTTGAAATGTTAAAAAGAGCAGGGTCTCTTTAGCAAAGAGGAGTAACTAAGGGAGGGGGGGTTCTTTTTGGGGAATACAGGAAAAAGGGGGGGGGGGGGCTCGGGCAAAATTGCCCTTCTCCTTCCTCTCCCCCGTGCAGAACAGAGGAGGGGAAGGGGGCGCCGGCGGCGGCCAATCCGGCCGGCCCGGGGTTCGATGGCGGTCCGGGGGTGGGGGAAAAAGGGAGAGGGGGGCACGGGGATCCCATCCCCGGCCTCACCTTGGGCCGAGGTGGCGCGTGGAGGCATGGCGACGGAGGCCGGCGGGCGGCGGCAGTGCGATGCGCGGCGGCGGCGCTGGGCTTGGGGAGGCGAGGGCTGGGTGGCGGTGCAGGTTGTGGGGCGCCGGGGGGTGCTCCTTGGCCCCTTTTATAGGCGCCCGAGGAGATGAGGAGGCGGGGCCGGTCACCGAGCTCGGCGGGGCGCCATAAATGGTGCTCCGGCCGCTTGTGGTCGTCGCGGAGCGGCGCACGGGTGGCGAGGTGGATGGGACGTCTCAGCGAACGGCGAGCGACGCGGCAGCTTGGCGTGACCGAACGGCGGAGGGCGCGGCCAGCAGTGCCGCGCGTGTGCGTGCACAGGGGCGGCCGGCGGTGAAAGCGGGGCGCCACGCGGGCCAGCGTCGTGCAGCAGCGACGGGCGGCGCGGCCACGCGCAGGGGAGGGCGCGTGCGCGTGCGCGTGCGGCGCGGCGAGGTGCGGGCCAGGGGCGGGGTGCAAACGGCGGCCGGCACGGCGCGGCGCGCGGCCACGCGCTGCGCGTGCGCGACGCGGGGGAAACAGCCGGGCAGGGCTCGTGCGCGCGGTGCACGCGATGCCCGTGCGGGGCGCGCGCGTGGGCGCGGACGGCCGAGCACAGAGGCGACGGCGCGCGGGGAAGGGAGGCGGCCAGCGCCTGGCGCGGCAGGGGGCGGCCAGGGGCGCGCGTGGGGATGCCAGTCAGGAGGAAAGAGGGGAAAGGAAGAAAGGGAGGAAGAAAGAAAAGAAAGAGAGGGAAAAAGGGAGAAAGAAAAGAAATAGGAGGGAAAGAGAAAAAGGGAAAAAGGAAAGAGGAGAGAGAGAGATGGGTCGGCGCCGATCGCAGCGGCGGCCGCGGCCGGTCGGCCACGCGCTGCGCGAGAATCGCGCCAGCGCGGGTTGCGTAAAAGTGGTCGTGCATGGTCGTCGGCTGCCGAGCGGTGCGGGATGGGACAGCGGTCAATTTCGGCGTTGGTCAGAAGGGGTTAGGGCTAGGGTTTTGACGATGAATAGTTTTTAAGCGAAACACTCTTAGCGCATGAGTAACTTTGGTGAATTTTTAGGGCGTCACATCTTCCCTATGGTTGGTCCGTGGAGTGGGATCCGTCCCTGGCCAACACAGGTCCCTCCGAGTGATATTGAGCTTGGGCTTAGCTCAATATCTGTTCTGCGACGTTTGGAAGTGTTGCATTTTTTTCCGCTGCAACTACTCTAACTTTGGAACAGTTTTGTATAAATTCATACTAGTTTGGTCTCACTACCATATGTGTTTGAATAATAATGTAATATTATGCCTATGATGTAAAATTGCCGGTGATTGTATCTCTGGACTCGCCTTCGTGTGAGGTACCTTGTTTTGATCCTGTGTTAGGTGGTTTTATCGGGACTTTACCCGACAGACCGCGGAGTTACACCGTTTGAAGTGCGGTTGAGTTCTTGCTGCCTTCCGAGAAAGGATCAGCGCACTTGAGCTGATGCAATTTAGGTTGGTTCTGCCACATGGGATTTGAGTGAAACTTTGGGTATGAGTAACTAGACATGAGTGGAGATAATGCCCTAAAGGATATTCGATTTCATCAACTACATTGAGAGATCGGGCGATTCAAAGTTTGAAAACCTTAATAATAGTTGAACGCGCGGGAAACTTCAAATCCAATGCTTCCCCGGAGTTTCCGGAGGGGAGAATGCTCTTCCTTCAAAGATTTACAAGATTTATGTGCTTGGATGGTGGAAATCACAGCTTGGGCGAGAGGGAGGAAGAGGAGAAGAAGAGGGAGGCAGCGGCGGTGAGAATGTATGAGTGAAACGTTTTAACCGACCCCCTCCACGGTATATATGGGATGGTTTTACCATCCGGAGTATCCGGACAAATATCCGGAGTATTCGGGTGTCAAGAGTATCCGGACAAAAGGACCGGAGTATCCGGCTCATCCCAAGCAGAATTTTAGTGACGGATAGGATTGAATTTTGATAGAGAGATCTCATGATGTGAGAGGCTCACTTAGCTTGAGACTAGCCAACAATCAACAATGGAAACAATAGTCTCAAGTAAGTAAGAAAAGATTCAAACTTTCCTAAAAAAAATACTCTATAGCAATCAAACATGTGCATGAGCTCAAACTAAGTTACGAGAATCCAATATATTTAGCTCACTCCTCAAGGTACAAAACCTTTGCTCATCAACTGGTTTAGTGAAGATATCGGCTAGTCGTTTATCGGTCCTTACATGACTTAAAACGATATCTCCTTTGGTTTCATGGTCTCTCAAGAAATGATGTCTTATATCAATGTGTTTGGTTCTTGAGTGCTTTACTGGGTTTTTAGCTAGCTTGATCGCACTCTCATTGTCACACAAGAGTGCAATCTTACTAAACTTGCAACCAAAGTCACTTAAAGTAAATCTCATCCAAAGTAGTTGCACACAACAAGCACCTGCAGCAACATACTCAGCTTCAGTAGTGGATAAATCAACGGAATTTTGTTTCTTAGAACTCCAAGACACAAGGGACCGACCAAGGAATTGACAAGTCCCCGATGTACTCTTCCTATCTACTTTGCAACCGACATAATCCGAATTGGAGTAGCCAAGTAGATTGAAAGTGGAGCCCTTGGGATACCACAAGCCAAGGTATGGAGTGTAGACCGTATATCTTAAAATTCTCTTAATAGCCATAAGATGACATTTTTAGTATTAGCTTGAAATCTTGCACACATGTACACACTAAGCATGATATCGGGCCTAGATGCACAAAGGTAAAGAAGTGATCCAATCATAGAACGATATACTTTTTGATCTACGGTCTTGCCATCTTCATTTAGATCGAGATGTTCATTAGTTGGCATGGGTGTCTTGATAGGCTTGGCATTCTCCATGTCAAACTTTTTCAACATATCTTTAGTATATTTGGTTTGACAAATGAAATTGCCTTCCTTGAGTTACTTGATTTGAAATCCAAGGAAGAAAGTTAACTCGCCCATCATGGACATCTCAAATCTCTTTGTCATGATCCTACTAAAGTCCTCACACCAAGATTTATTAGTAGAACCAAATATAATGTCATCGACATACATTTGGCATACAAAAATTTCTTTATCAACTTTATGAGTGAAAAGAGTAGGATCGGCTTTGCCTATCTCAAAACCTTTCCTTAGGAGAAAATCCTTAAAGCATTCATACCATGCTCTAGGAGTTTGCTTAAGCCCATAGAGCGCCTTATGGAGCTTGTAGACGTGATTAGGAAACTTGGAATCTTCAAAACCCGGTGGTTGCTCAACATATACCAATTCGAAAATTGGTCCATTTAGAAAAGCACTCTTCACATCCATTTGGTATAGCTTGAAATCATGGTGAGTTGCAATGGCAAGCAAGATACGAATTGACTCAAGCCTAGCTACGAGGGCATAAGTCTCACCAAAATCCAAACCTTCAATTTGTGTGAAGCCTTGAGCAACCAACCTAGCTTTGTTCCTTGTCACCATGCCATGTTCATCTTGTTTGTTTCGAAAAACCCACTTCGTTCCAATAACATTTTGCTTGGGTCTTTCTACTAAGGGCCAGACTTCATTCCGTGTGAAGTTGTTCAATTCTTCTTGCATAGCCATCACCCAATCTGGATCATCTAGAGTTTCTTCTACCTTAAGTGGTTCCAAGAAAGAAACAAATGAGTAATGTTCACAAAAAGTTGCCAAACGAGAACGAGTAGTTACCCCTTTAGTTATGCTTTCAAGGATGTTATCTACAGGATGACCCTTTTGGATATTTTGATGGATTCTTGGATGAGGAACTTGAGCTTCATGTTGTATTGGTTCAAGTTCTTGTTCAGCCTGAGATTGATCTTGATGTGGAGTTGAGGGTTCAATTTCTGTAACCTAGATAGTCCGGTCTACATTCCGGATATTCCGGATAGGGGATCCGGAGTCTCCGGACGTATGGCCGGAGTTTCCAGGTTGCGCGGCGGAGGTGGATGTAGATGACCCTCTCAACATCAACATATCATCATCATCATCATCATCTTGATCTCCTTATTCTTGAGGCTTTATTTCACCAGTGGCTAACTTCGTGATTGCCTTGCTTGGTGATTCTTCCATGCCTACAACACCATCAACTTGCTCCCCTTGAGAGCCATTAGATTCATCAAATGTCACATCACACACAACTTCAACACAACCGGAGGTTTTGTTGAAGACACGATAGCCATGAGCATTTGAGGCATAACCAAGAAGAAAATCTTCATCAACTTTAGGTGCAAATTTAGAGTTTTTGGGCTTCTTGTTAAGAATGAAGCTCTTACTTCCAAAAACTCTAAAGTAAGACACGTTCGGCTTTTTACCAAGTAGAAGCTCGTAGACCGCCTTGTTCAAGATCTTGTGTAGATAAAGGCGATTAATGGCATGGCATGCGATGTTGATTGCTTCTACCCAAAATTGATCCGAGACCTTGTATTCATCAAGCATTGTCCTTGCGGCTTCAATGAGAGTTCTATTTTTCCTTTCAACAATTCCATTTTGTTGTGGAGTATATGGAACGGAGAACTCATGACCAATGCCCTCTTCATCTAGAAATTTCTCAATGTTGGTGTTCTTGAATTTGGTGCCATTGTCACTTCTCACTTTCTTGATCTTGGTGTCGAATTCATTTTGAGCTCTTTTTGCAAATTTCTTAAGTGTATCTTGCACTACACTTTTGTCATGCAAAAAGAATATCCAAGTGAAATGAGAATAATCATCAACAATAACAAGATCATATTTATTACCACCAATACTCATATAAGCCACTGGGCCGAATAAGTCCATGTATAGTAGTTCCAATGGCTTGACGGTGGTGACAATGCTCTTTGATGGATGAGGAACACCAACTTGCTTTCCGGCTTGACAAGCACTATAAATACAATCTTTCTCAAAAGAGACATTGGTTAGTCCTAGAATGTGACCCCCTTTTAGGAGTTTGTTGAGGTTTCTCATCCCAACATGGGCTAGTCGGCGATGCCATAACCAACCCAAGCTAGACTTTGCCACTATGCATGTATCAAGTTGAGCTTTTTCTTGTGAAAAATCCACTAGATAAACCTTTCCCTTGAGTACACCCTTGAAGGCAACGGAGCCATCGCTTCTCCTAATGACGGTCTCACCTTCATTAGTAAATAAACAATTGAAGCCCGACGCACATAGTTGTGATATGGACAACAAATTATACCCAAGTGATTCAACTAAGAGAACCTTCGAAAGAGAGAATTTTGAGTTTAGATCAATGTTACCGGTTCCAAGCACTTTTCCCTTTTGATTTCCGGCAAAGGTAATATAATGATCACCATCGGATTCTTTCAAAGATTCAAACATACTTTCTTCTCCAGTCATACGATTTGTATATCCGCTATCAATCACCCATGTGGATCCACCAGAGAAGTATTCCTACAAAATAAGATTATTCCTTCTTCTCAGGTACCCAACAATACTTGGGTCCTTGAGTGTTAGTCACAAGTACCTTAGGTACCCACACATGGCTTTTCACCTTAGTGTTCCATGAGCGGTGACCCACAAATATAGCAACCACTTTACCACGATGGTTCCTAGTCAACACATAATCTGCATAAAAGGATATTTGAAAGGATGACTCTAGTGTCATAGGAGCTTGGAACTTGTCTTGCTTTAATGAGGATGCGACAATTTTAGCTCCTTCATCACATGTTGTGCCTCCCTTGACAAATTTGATATGACTTGTTCCTTGTGTCTCACCAATTCCCTTGCGGATGGGAGTAGTCATGTTCACTAAACCTCCTTTTGCTCCTAAGGTGGCCTTCTTGTTGTTCTTGACATATGAGATGGTTTGAGATGCACCATCTTCATTCTTTCCAAGTCCCTTACCTTTCTCAAATCCATACTTGCTCATGTACTTTGATCCAAATCCCTTGGTATGCTTCTCAAACTCACCTACCCTTAGTGAGGGATTTGTCTTGAGTACTTGCTTGTGCGATGGTATTTCTTTTTGCACAAATTGAGTGAGTCTAGTAATCTCTTTCTTCATGGCATGCATTTCGGCATAGTTAATAGCACAAGTTTGAATATCAATATTAAAGCATCATGCACAACCGTTACTAGTTGAAGGACTAGATGACTTTGATGACTTACAAGCCTTAGTGGAGCTTTCCAAAAGAGTATTAATTTTAACTTCAAGTGCCGTGTGAATAGCTTGCAAGCTTATTAAGCTTTCTTTAAGTTTCTCATTATCTCTCTTCAAGTTAGCATGAGTGTCTTCAACTAAGGAGAGTTCTTTAGTTAAGTCATTGACTTTCCTTTTTTTACTAGTAAATGACTCTTCTACCTCAAGAAGTATGCTATCCTTAGCTTTTAGGGACTCCTCAAGTCTCTTGTTTTCCTTTCTTTCATTGGTAAGGTTCTTCTCAAGAGCTTCAGATTTTTCTGTCTCAAGCCTAAACAATTCTTCTTATAATTCAAGAGTCCCATCTAGGTCATCTAGTTTCATTATAAGTTTCATCATTCTAATTGCCGTACTCTTGCCATATTGTTTAATGAGACTAGCAATTTCATCTTCCTCATCTAGTTCACATTCCGATGAGTTTGGGGATGTTACCTTTGAGTTCTTTGCTATCAAACACATGATTGGACCTTGATCCTCATCATCGGTGAGATCTTCAAACAAACTTGGTTGATGCGAAGAGGAGGTCTTGAATGCCATAGTTGCAACATATTCATTGTCGGAGTTGCTCTCTTCATTTGAATCCCATTCTTAACCAAGATGAGCTTCACCTGCACACATTTTGTATCTTGGCTTGTCCCTCTTGGATGAGCTCTCCTTGCTATCCTTATTCTTCTTCTTTTCTTCCAGACAATCCGCAATGAAATGCTCAATTTTCTTGCAACCAAAACAAGGCTTGCTTGATCTTATTCTTAATTCATATTCATACTTGTTCTTGCCAAGATTTCGGAAATTGCTTTTTCTTAGAACTCTTCTAAATTTCTTGATGAAGAAAAGCCATTTGTTCATCATCAAGTTCATCATCTTCATTATAACTAGAGTCATCATCCTTTGAGAATTGGATAGCCTTTTCCTTGCCCTTCAACTTAGCTTGAAGAGCCAACCCATTGTTCTTTGCCTCTTGCTCTTGGAGGTCAGCCAAATCTTGATTGATCTTGACCCTCTTTAATTGATCATGGTGAGCTTCTATTCTTCCAAGAACATTCTCGACGGTGAGGTGTTTAAAACCCCTTTTAGCTCTTATCAAGCTAGGTAGTGTGACATCCCTAGCCATGTAGTCGGTCAAGAGCTTGTCTACTATCTCATGATCACTCCATTTATCTCCACCAAATGACTTGATTTGATTGGTGATCTTCTTCATTCGATTGTACATTTCTTTGACGGTTTCATCTTTCTTCATGGAGAAAAGACTTAGTTCATCTTCTAATGTTTTGATTCTTGACTCACGAACTTTTCATGATCCATGATGATTCACTTGGAGTGTATCCCAAGCATCCTTGACGGTGAGAGCATCTTCAATCTTATCAAACTCTTCGACACTTACGGAGGAGTGGAGGATGTTCAAGGCTTGGTAGTTGCGTTACAAAATATAAGGTTGAAGCGGTGTAGGAGTTTGATCATCATCCGGAATGTCACAACCAACTTCCACAATCTTCCAAAGATCCTTATGAATAGCACTCAAGTAACCAAATATTTTTGTCTTCTATTGATTGTAGCCCGTGCCATCAAAGTAAGGTGGCTTTCCCATGTGAATTGAGGCATTGTGTTCACTTGGAATTTGAAAGGTGTAGTCATGACCCACTCGGTGATAGTTGACTCTTTTCTTCACTTTTGATGAGCTTGAGGATCTTTTCTTGTAACCAGTGTCCGAGTCATCACTTAACTCGATTATAATCTTGGTGTTGAATTTCCCTTTCTTTCTTTGCAGTTTCTTCTTCTTCTTCCATGCCTTCCACTCTTGGAATGATATCTCATCATCGGTTGTTTCCAACTCATCTTCTTCTTCGTGTTGACTATTCTTTTTCTTGTCCTCAGGTTTTTCAAATGACTTCTCCTTGTCAACTTCAACGGTTGGATCGATAGGAGCCTTTGATGAAGTATCACTCGACATCTTGATTCTCCAAGCGGTTATGTTTCAAAGATGGAGAACCTCGCTCTGATACCAATTGAAAGGATCTCAAGATGTCTAGAGGGGGGTGAATAGGCAAATCTGAAACTTAAGACACTTTAAACAATATCAGTAACACAGATATCCGGATACTCCGAATATATGTCCGGATACTCCGGGTTTTGTATCCGGAGTTTCCGAAAATATTGTCCAGAGAGTCCGGCTATGAAACAATGTATACACTAACAAGATATTGATACTGCAATTTAGATCGAGTAAATTTAGGCAAGCTAGTAGTACCTTAGGAGTGTTTTTAACCAGTTGGATTGCTCTAGAGACTAATATAATTGTAGATCGACCTCAAACCCTAGAAAGTTAGTCTCACAAGCAAATATCTAATAAAACTAGTAAGTAGCATAAAAGAGAGATGGAATTTGTTTCCCGAAGTTCACTCCCAAAAGAGCTACGTCTCCGTTGAGGAAGGATTCAAGAGACGGTGCTCAAGAACCCCTATGCTCCTCTTTCAAGAGTGAGACCAATGCTCAAACCCAATGTTACTTACTATATGTTCCTCCGAGAGGAATGAAGATTAAAAACTTTTTGTGGTGCTCACAACTTACTTGAACACTCACAAGCGACGCCTAGCCATCTAGGAGCTTGAAGCTCCAAGAGTAATAGACTTGAATCCACCGGCTAGACAAGGGTGTTGTGCTCAAGAGATGGAATGGAAGCTTACTAACACCAATCTTTGCTCTTGCAACAATCTCACTCGAATCCCCAAAGAAAATCACTCAAGAATGACAGAGGGGCAGTGAGAGAGCTCTCCTTTTTCTTGCAGGCGTGTTCTGGTTCAAATGAGCAAGAGTGAGATAAATGAAGGGGTATGGGGGGTATTTATACCCCCTCTCACAGAAAACTTGCCGTTGGGTAAAGGGTACCTGGATACTCCGGGTATGTGTCCGGATACTCCGGACACAGGGGTCCGGAGACTCCGGTCTCAGAGAAACTTCGGATGGGTAACAGTTACCCGGAGACTCCGAGTGTTTGTTTGGATACTCCGGACACAGGGGTCCGGACATTCCGGACTATGAACCGGACAGTCCGGATATAACATGGAATTTCACAGGAAGGCTGTTTTTAGTGATAGATTTGATTGTCATGGCTTTTGTAGGTTCTCTTGAGCACAACTACCACATCAACACCTATGGATCAAAGTTCCTCTTGATAGTACGGCGTTACTATACTCAATTTCAAAATAAAATCTAATTCTTCAAGTAAATTTGCAACACCGCTTTTCATTCCCCTTTTTCAGGGGTCATGTTTTTGTAATACGCTTTGCTTCATAATTCTTAGCCCCTGCACACATGCTCGATAACATGATTAGATATAGATGTGCTTTGTTATCTACCACCAAAACCCACTAAGGGGCCTAGATATCTTTCAGTCTTGGGCAAGTTCCTCCCCACTTCTTCCTTCACTATCTAACAATAAATAGAGCTGAACTGCCTGATATTCTCACCAGCCAGAGATGCTATAGCCTGTTTGCTAATCTTCACATCCCAATCCCTGTCGACTTATCATTCACTTCTTCGGCCATCGGCTTCGAGAACTGGTGGTCAATGTGGAAGACTTATGTCTTTCGGAAAGCCTTGGGGCCAATGTTGCAGCAGATTAATGCTGAGTATGAAGCCCTGAGAAAAGGAATTACCATCAGTTTAGTACTTCTTCATGACTCTGCTTAACCCCTTCTCTAATTCCGTTTGTTTTCTCTGCAGTAGGAGGATGGTCCAGAGCCCAAGAACGATGATGGCTCCACTTTCAAGTTCTTACCGGTTGCTCCCGTAGCCCTCTTTGGCAAGAACGCACCTCCCCCGTCAAAGGTCATAATGCGGATCCAGCCTGATTCTACAAAATCGGCTTCCAAGTGAAAATGAGTCTCCGACATTGCTGCCCCCCGAACCCAGATGAAGGCAAAGAAGATGACTGTTAGGAAGATTCGTAAGGAGGCCGGACCATCTTCTATGGATCAAGAAGCTCCGAACGTCAACCAGGTTTGGATTGTCCCTTTATAATTGTTCCTCTAAACATATATACTTCGACTCAATTGCTCTTTCCTTGCTTGCAGGCTGATATCATGGATATTTCTACTGGGGAAGAGCAAGCGCGCCAAGAAGACCCAACCCTAGAGTCTCTAGAGAATCATGTGCCAGCAGTCAACCTCTTGGTCAACCTCTAGGATCCGATCCTGGAAACTCCAGAGAATCTTGCAACAACAGTCGATACTCTGGTCAACCTTCAGGAGTTGCAAGAGCCGATTGTCACCTCATCGGCTATCAATCCTTCTCCAGAACAGGTGTGTCTACAGAAGCCGATCGTCACCTCATCGGCTATCAATCCTTCTCCAGAAAAAGTGTGTTATATCTCTGAGCCGTTTGTATCTTCCTTTCCCCTGTGCCGTACTAATTTTCTAACTTCTTTTAGGGTCCAAACCTCTCGGAGTTGCTCTCATTTGACCCTGCATCCGTTGGCTTGGCCATACCCAAAGTGGATGATCATCAGCCACAGCCGACCGGTGTCGCTAGCCAACTCCTCCGCATAAAGGGCATGCTATTGGCTCCAATTGATGCTTTGGTCCAGGATTCCGATAGAGTGAGGCAAATTCTTAAGGAGATCAAGCCCCAACTGTGGTAGAACCGCCTGAACTATTCCGGCTCAAGTGCGCTAGTCATCACTATACAGGTGATACTAACTCAACGCACTTCAAATGGAACAACCCATTGGTCTGTCCGGTCACCGCCTGATTGAACCACGGTTACACAGGATCGAGGAAGGTTTACCTCACACGAAGACAAGTTTACAATCACACCACAGCTCATCAACTTTTAATTTACAGAAATATTAAATATTATTACAATTTGTTTCAAACTTAAGTAAAATTATATAGACATTGTTTAAACCAACAAGCTAAACATCTTGTTCAGAGTCACAGCGGAAGAAAATTATTAACATCGCGACTACACATTGCTGAAGTTGGCACCATGCTCCGCCCTAATCATGGCGTCATTCCGAAGGGTCATTGCCGGCCGGGGACGGATCCCACTCCTCGGACCAGCCAAACGGAATACAGAATGGCCAGGCTGGACAATCCGTTTGGTTTCCACAAGCCATACTTCAAAAACAGACTAGCAAGACTGAGTATGCTAATACTCAGCAAGACTTACCTATTTTATGGTATACTTTGCCATGTAGCTAGACTTATGAAGGCTTGTAATGGTTCTGGGTTTAGTTTCAGCTGAAAAGCAACAAAAAGTATGATCTAACTTTCATGTTTTAGTTTTCAGCTTCTAGTTATATTAACCTTTCTAGGTAAGCAACTATACTAGACAAGCAAGATAGAGATTAGCATCCATCAAGATTATTTCAATAATAGTTACTGTTCTTACACGATGTAGCAGAAGGAATAAGCAGTGTCAATCTCCGTGAGAAACGGACGATTCTGAATCGAGTTTCATAACCTTGAAAGGGAAAACCTAACTCACACGCTTGGAACATCCAATGATCGTTCCAAAGCAACCGTTTGCCTTTCTTTCCGACTCGTGGATCAGGGCCACCACAAGCGACTGTAGGACCATACGCACATCCAATATGCAGGACATACGTCTGTAGCGCGACTACATGACCGTACTCCTGTCCGTTGTGCAAAACATATTCCCGCACGTCGGTGCATGTGCGAAAAACCAAATTACGAGTGGTGAGGTATGTCCACTCCTCGGGCTGATTGGTTACTAGGTTTACCGCTTTCCATATTTTGCGGCATGTGGCTAGTACTTTCAAACGCTTAACCGTAGCTACCACACACTGCGACCTTATCAACTTTTGTCAACACAGACGGGGTAACCTTTCAAGTTATGATACTACACATGACCCCCTCCATCATCCTTATAGTGATTGCAGAAGAGTAAACATTCAACTCCTATATCGCGCGAGTGACCGGAAATCACTCGACTTCTGCCGGTCCTATTAGCAGAGCATCTATTCGATAAGGACTCAGGCACAATACATAGGTTCCTAAGATTCATGCATCTAGGGTTCCAAATCAACTCTTAGGCTTAATGCATAATATAGATATATAATAATAAAACTGTATACGTGTAGTAATTTAAAATACTGGGTTATGCATTGGGGCTTGCCTTCTTGAGCGGGGTTAGGGTCAGGGATGTCAAAGACTTCCGAACCTTGGTTCGGAGCTTCAGTTAAATTCTCGACGACGTTCACCGGGTCTTCAGAAAACCCTTGCTCGTGTTCCGGGACTAGTTCGTAGTCTCCATCGTTGAATGTCGTTGACTCTACATGATATGCAATATTTTGAATTAGGTGGTTCTTGAGTTTTGAATTTTATTTCACAATAAAGTGGCAATCTAACAATGGATAAACACAACTTCATAACACAAGCAATTTGAATTTAACCCTACTATGGGCATCTCAATTCAATTATCATAATTAGTTGCATTAATTGAATTGGGTTAATAGGTTTGATTTTTATTTTGAAATCCACAAAGGCTATAGCCTTGAATTTTTATGGGTAAGCTCACTTCTAGTGGATGAGCTTACTATGAATTTTTCATAATTTTCTGAAAACAGAAACTACAACATTTGAATTAAGTTCAACTTTCAAGTTTAAATTCAAATCTTAGACAAAACAGTGTTATAAATTCTTGAAAGATTTATTATGAACTACTCAATTCAGAACATCACATGGTAAAAAGATCTAAGCATGAAAACCTTAGTAACATGTTTAAATAAATTTTAACCAATTCAAGCTTGATTTGCATAAGTTTAAATTAATTCAGGCTAGTGTTCAGTACTACAAGTGAGATTTGCACACAAGCTCACTCATACCCTAAACAGGCTACATACCAAAACTCACAAGCAATAAAAGCTAGCATTCAAAAGTTATACTCAAGATATATCCTTTTGCTAAACTTTAAAATAACTCAAAAACCATTTGGTTTCAGACCAGACTCTATTAACCAAAGTTGTAGTGCTAAACTTCTAGAGCACAACAAAACTAGTTTGACTATTTTTGGATTTTTTGTTAATTTCCTATGAATTTTCAAAGTTGGCTGATTTGAGATGGGGGGTTCTGATTTTCCACAGAAAAGCCCCTGGAAAGATTTGAATCTTTGCAATTGGATCCTTGTCCGGGCTACACAGGGAAACCGATCGGTGGCGATCGAATTCCAGCGAGGGTGCTTACTGGCGGTGTAACATTCAGGTAATTAGAAATATAGGTACAAGGTATTAGTGAGTTGTATGTATGCTATGGTGTATATGAGTTGTACAAAGAACTAGGGGTATAATTGTAAATTATGAATTTTATAAGTTCCTATGTGCAATTGTGTAAAAATGCTATTAAATGTCAAATTCAAATAACCATAGAGCAGAAAAGTACAAATATTAAGTTAAAACCTAAGAGAAATAGACATTGTATGAAACTAAGGACCTATGTGTAATTAACACAATTATATAAGGGTCTATACGTGAAATGATTGAAGTATAAAAGTAAAATTCAGATTTACTTAAGGGTTAATGAGTAAAAACACAAGTAATCATGACATCCCAGGAAGATTTGTAAACATACCCAAAGTTTGATCAAATTATTTGAACAAAGACAAAAGTAATTTAAATTCTACCTTTATTCATAAACTTAATTTAAAGAGTTGTAAACTTTGAGTTTCTGAACCTAAGCCCTAAAGCAATCTTGTAGAGCTTGAAAAACTCTACAACTTTCATGTTGAGCATTTTCTCATTTGACCTTTGTAGCAGTAGGAAATCTTAGTTTACCGAGAGGTCCCTGAACCTTTTGGAAATTGCAAACGAGCCCTACTGACACCTGCTGCTTCTTCTTCCTCTGTCACCGCCGCTTCCCTCTCGGCTCTCTGCTCCTGCCACCGCCGCTTACCGCCGGCACTGCGCCCCAAGCTCCACCTCCAGCTTCGCAAGTGCCCACGCGTCGCCTCCTACCTCTCCCACCTCTGCTCCCCTCTCTCCCTGGCGTCTCCTGCGCTCGCCACGCGCGCGCCACCGCCGCTCGGCCGCCACCGAGCCATCGCCGTGGCAAGGTCCAAACTGAGCGCCCGATCCTCGTGTTTGTGCGCGCTTGAGCACTACAACTACCCCGCGGAGCTAATGGTCGCATTCTTCCCTTCCTTTTTCCACTCCGACGCCTCAGAACACCGCCACCACTTCCACCCGAACGCCGGTGAGCTTGAGCTCACCGTCGTCCCATCCCTCCGCAGCTGTTCCACCTGCACTAACCCCGTCTTTAGCTCCACCGCATCCTCGCGCAACTGTCCGGCCAATTCCCTTCCCCGCTCGGACACCGGAGCTTCATCTCCGATGGCCACCGTACGCCGCCGCCTCCTGTTCCTCGTGGACAGCTCGCTCCGGACCTTCCCGCGCCACCACAACCCCCTAGCCAGCACCACATCACCCCTGTGAAGCTCCACGACCCGTCCGTTGGCTCTATAGTCCAGCACATCTCCCTCCTGACGATCGCCGGTATTCAACTTCGCCGCCACCGCCACTATCTTCGCCGATTACTTCTCCTCCGACACGAATCCTTCCAATTAATTGCACCTACACGTTCCCCATGACGTGCTGGTTCTTGTGCGCAGGTCCCTTGCCGACGTTGATCACCGGAACCTCGCCGTCGACGGTGACCCCTCCGCCACCACCTCGGGTTCCCGGCGAGATCCATTCTTCTTACCACCCCAGCCCTCGACACGTGGTGCAACAGAACCCTCGTGAGCTCCTGCACCCTTTCCTTCCCTCAGACCTCGCCGCCGGTGACCGCCGTCGCCGGAACAGGATCACCCCCGCTTTGCTCTGCTTCGGTTCACAGCCCAGGGACCTCGGGTTAGAAGACTTGAAAACCCAGGGGGTTTTCTGTAAAGCTATAGACTCAGCTGAATAGTGCCCGAAGGACCCCCTTATGTAAATTATGTTGCCAACTTTGAAATGCTATATCAATTCGAGGAAAAATCATAAAAATGTAGACTAAATTTTGTTGGAATCCTTAGATAAAGATCTACAACTTTACTTAAAGGATAAACTTCAGTTTCTGAATGTTTGATGATCTAATTTAAATATTAAGTTTAGTTACTTATAGGCTTAGGAAATGCATAGTAATTCATAGAAAAATGATAAAATGGTGAAACCAGTTATGTTAATTTTCTTTTAACATGTAGAATTTAAGAAAAATAAGGATCCTAGTATTCAAGTATTATTTCCTTAATGTACAAGTTTAATTAGAAATAATGTGTAGTTCACTGTGTATACTTAATAATTATACATTTAAATGCTCAAAAATCATGAAAATATTTTAGGATACTGTTCTTAAATGATATGACCTGTTGTTAGAATTTCCAACCAAGGATTAGGTGTCAAACAAATTGGACATAGTCTATGTAGTCCATAATATAATAGTAACTTAAAGTTCATGTAAATAATTAGTGTAATCAATGAATAAGGCCATTTAATATAGTTGTTAGGGACCACCCCAACCTGTTGCCCCATGCCACTAGTTAGATACTTAACATAGTTAATTTTGCTGTTTAATGTATCTAAGTAAGATAGTTAGTACCCGATAAATGACTGCCCAGTGCAGGATAGTTAGGTGATTTGTTATAATATTATGTTCTTTTGTTTGGATTGCAACTTTATTGTGAAATAACATAAAAGTATATGCATTCCATAACTTGTAACTTTGCATCTCATATAGACTCGACCACTCTCGCTGACGGAGATTATCAGCTAATCCCGGAACCAGAAGGAGGTTATTCTGAAGACCCCGGAAATCTCATCGCAGAATTCTCTGAAGCCCCGAACCAAGGTTCGGAAGATATTAATTTGACTAACCCCAGCCCCACCAGCGAAGGCAAGCCCCGGACATAACCCCTACTTTATTTACACTACAAACTATACTATTTATATATGTCTTTATGCATTAAGTTCTTAGGAGTTGTTTGGAAACCTTAGTTGCATAATTCCAGGAACCTATGTATTGAACACTAGAACTTGAGTCCGAATAGCTGCTCTGTTTATAGGACCGGTAGAAGTCGAGTGATTTCCTGTCACTCGCGCGATATAGGAATTGCAATGTTTACATTCCTGTTATCATTATAAGGATGACGGACGGGAGTTTTATTCGGTATCATGGTTGAGGTGATACCCCGTCTGTGTTGTTGAACTGGATAAGGCCGCAGTGTGTGGTAGCGGTGGTTAAGCGTTTGAAAGTACTAGCCACATGCCGTGAAATATGGTAAGCGGTAAGCCTAGTAACCAATCGGCCCGAGGAGTGGACATACCTCCCACCACTCGTATTTTGGTTTTTCCTGTTACTCGATTCGACGTGTAGGAATACGTGTTGCTGGGCAACCAGGAGTACGGGTTTTGTAGTCGCGCTACAGACATACGTCCTGCACTTTGGAAGTGCGTATGGTCCTGCAGTCGCTTGTGGTGGCTCTGATCCACGAGTCGGAATGAAAGGCAAACGGTTGCTTTGGAACGACCCTTTGGTGTTCCAAGCGTGTGTGTTAGGTTTACCCTTGCAAGGTTTGAAATTCGATTCAGGAATCGTCCGTTTCTCGCGGAGATTGAGACTACTTGATCCCTTTACCACATAGAGTAACAAGGCAACTTTGTGATTATGAAAGATGATGATTGATTAAAGATTCTACCATGTTTGAGTAGTTATAGGTGCTTACCTAGAATGGTTAATCAATTAGAACTTGAAAGCTAAAAATTGAAAATAAGGACCTACTCTTTGTTGCTTTTCAGCTGAAAACCCTACCCAAAACCTGAAAAGCCTGCATAAGTCTAGATACATGGCTAAGTATACCATGAGCGGGTAAGTCTTGCTGAGTATTAGTATACTCAGCCTTGCTTTTGTTGATTTACTTCAGGTAATCTCCCTGATGAACCAGCATTCATTACACCGTGGCCCTACCCCTTGCCTGATGGTTGGTCCGTGGAGTGGGATCCGTCCCCGGCCAACACAGATCCCGCCGAGTGATATCGTGCCAGGGCTAGCATGATATCTGTAATAACGACGTGTACAATGTCTACGCTTTTCAAACTCCGCTGCTTTGACTTAAAACTTAAACCTGTTTTGTAATAATCTCTCCTCAGTGGGAGCTAATGATGCTTTGTATATTTTTGTATCTGCCTGTGATGTAAAATATATTGGCTTTTATATCTCTGGACTCACCTTCGTGTGAGGTACCTTGTTGGATCCTGTGTTCGGTGGTTTATCGGGACGTTACCCGACAGGCCAAAGGATTATACCGTTTGAAGTACGAGGTAGCCCTCAAGAGAGGACTCGCGTGCTTGAGCCGGTGTAATTCAGGTTGGTTCTTCCACAGCTGGTATCAGAGCTAACAAGTGTACACTGGAGATATGAAGTGCCTTAAAAATACTTTCGGTATAAAATTTGACCAACAAAGTATTTTGCAAAAGGTACGTTGGATTCGTTAAGGTTGCGCTTAGTACGTAAAGCCCTAGGGTGATGATTAAGGGAAAATAGAGGTGGCTGTACTATGTATATATAAATCTAACTTCCAGCATTACTTTCCTGCCAAAATTTAAATTCATGCACAACCCGACCTTACTTTCTGTAACGACATCTTCGATCGTGAGGTAAGAAGGTAAGGATCCTCAGCCAACTGAGGGAGCTTGGCCTTCCTGTCGGTGATGCGAACCGAACGCTGTTTCTCAAGCAGTGGCTTACTTGAGATGCTGCCAATGTACCAACTTTGGTTGGCTACATTGGGAGTAGATGGTTCGGCGCAGGGTATGGCGATCGCTGTTCATACCCCCGCATTTTACGGTATCCCCGTAAATACGTTGTTTTGATAAGGTATGTTAACGTTGTCTGTACGGCGGTAATTGTACAGATGCTGTTTCTATAGTGAGCAGTAATGAATGGGGATGCTTTCATGACATGCTGGCATGAAAGGTTCATTGGATATATATATGTATTGTGATTTTCTACAGGTACACTAACCAAGATTTCGAAACTAGGACGGATAGAACTTATCGACTAGTTAATAGAGAGAGACGTATTTATATTGTGCCACCGTAACTAACCACGTAAGACCAAGATTACTTGGCAGTTATTTTTGTTTGTAAGATCGAATAATGCGTGCATGCATAATACATTAATCAACAAAATGGATCTTTAATTTTGTTGCTTTAAGCAATAGGTAACATGTTGGTATTTCTTAGTTTGGGTAAATGACAATTTTTAGCTGAGTTCCTTAAGTATCCATCTGATTTCCAGCCTTTGCTGTTATCAGAATTAGCTATCTGAATCCATTTACCTTGAGAGCTTTCCGCAGGGTAAATATATCTTACCAGTTGTAATGTGGTCGCAGATGGCTACTCCTTCCAATGCCTTTTGGGATCAGGAGGGGCACTTCCACACTAATGCCCTACACTGGGAAGGGTTTCCTCGTCTCTTGTGGGAATCCTTGAGTCTGTTTCATTATACAGAGCCTCCTCAATACGATGGGGTAGAATATCGTGAGGAAGGAGTTCCTCGGTGCTAGGTTAAGATGATAATTCCTCAACACCCTTTCCGCTCCTCATGGCATCCCATAGAAGTGGAAGTGGTTGGATATCGTCTGGTTGATACCCTTGAAACTGCTGCCTTGGAAGCTATCAAACTTTTCTGCAATCAGCATCCGACTGAAGTTGCCGCATATCCTATTGGTTTATTTCCTACCATTGACCCTGATAATTCGGAATGGAATTTTTGGACAGAGCATCTTGGTCATATGCTAGGAGATCTGGCTGAAGAAACCGTCCGTATCATTACTAGGTTCATGGATGTGCAACATCATTACCAGATTCTACTGCGTCACGGTATGAGTCAGTTAACTGGTGTGGCTCAAAGCCACTATCGGAATGCTGACCGTCAAGTGACCCAAATAGTGGAATTACAAGCCTTGGTAACTCAAAAGGATGAAATCATTGCAGCAAGGGATGAGACAATCCTCCATCGTGAAGATCAGATCAATGAGAGTGATCATATTATCACTCACCGTGACACTGTTATTGAGTTCCTACAGGCACAAATTCATGATCTGATACTGAAAGCTGATGATGCCCAGGCTCACATTGAGGAACTGCAGCAGCAACCGATACTACCCGCTATACCCATAATGCCTGAGGAAGAAGAAGAAGATCCAGAAGAGATTGAGGGTGTTTCAGAGATTGACTCTGAGCATGGGGACCCAGTTCTTAGTCCCTATCACTGTCCCTCTTGCAGTCAGTCGTCGATAGGCAATTTTGATGATTTTTAGTTTAGCAGATCGTCGACCATTAGGTGTAACCTATGGGAGTGTAATAACTTAAGTAGTAAGAGACTTATCTAGACCTCGTGCCATTTGTTGTAACATAGATGGCCTGCGTAGGGATCTTTCGGATGTGTGATGCGGAAAACAATCAGAACCAGTGTTGTAATATAAGTTTTCTATTTTATCATTCTGTTCATTATCCTTATGATTCTGAAATAAGATGATTGAATGGAGTATGTGCATTGTTTATCTAAGTCATACATCTTCTGAAATTGGGAGTAAGGCTATATGGTTAATGATGGACATCTCCTTTGTTCAGATGGTTGGGGCCACGCGCGGAACCCCGGAAGGTTTCCGGGCAGATCAGGCCAGCGGTTCTCAACAACCGCCACCACCACCTCCTAACCTTGCCGAAGTTATGGCTCGGCAAACTGAGCTGCTCAACTTGCTGGTTCAAGCACAACAGAACCAGCAACATCAACAGTTCCGCGGAGGTCGTGATGACCGCAATCCTCCTGTGGCCAGTTATCAGGACTTCATCAGTACTCAGCCTCCCTTTTTCAGTAAAGCTGAAGAACCCTTGGATGCCGATGCTTGGCTCCATATCATTGAATCGAAGTTCGCTCTATTGACAATACCTTGTGCGGACTCAAGCAAAGCTTCCTTTGCCGCCCAGCAACTCCGTGGTGCTGCTCGGATCTGGTGGGATAATTTCTACGCCATGCAACCTGCAGGGCATGTTATCACCTGGGATGAGTTTCGGGCAGCCTTTAGAGCACATTATATTCCAGAGGGATTGCTGGAGCGAAAGTTAAATGAATTCCTGGCTCTTACTCAAGGCACCAGTACAGTCCTGCAGTACGCACAGAATTTCAATCATCTGTGTCAATATGCGGGATATCATGCGGATAACGATGCCAAGAAACAAGATCGTTTCCGTCGAGGCCTTAATACCAACATCAAGGAACGCCTGAATCTTGTGAAGGCTAATACTTTTAGCGAGCTGGTTAATATGGCCTTAACTCAAGAAGATTGCATCATAGCACACCATGCTGAGAAGAAGAGGAAGACTCCTAATGGACCCTCGAGTGCTCAATCACCGAGGTATCGGGTTGTTCCCAATACACCGTTCAGAGCACCGCAGTGGAATGCCCCAACTGGTAGATTGGTTTTCAGGCCGCCCCAACAGTAGGGAAGGTATAGACCTCCCGTTCCTCCGCAACAATCACAACCATCTGGCCCACGGCCAAATGTTCAACAAGTGCCACAGAGAAGCAGCAATTATCGCTGTTTCAATTGCGGAAGCGCGGATCATTTTATCAGGGATTGTCCGTGGCCTAAGAAACCTAATCCAGGGCAAAGCTCTACTCAGGGTAACCAGAACAAGGGCAAGAAGCCGGTGATGCAAGTCCGGCAAGGACGGATTAACTTCACCACTCTGACAGAACTTCCGGATGGAGCTCCCGTCATGTCGGGTACATTTTCTGTTCACCACAAACCAGTTGTTACTTTATTTGATTCGGGAGCAACACATAGTTTTATTAGTAACAACTGTGGTAACCGGATAAAACTTGATCCTTGTCCTACCCAAGGGTCATACATGATTTCTACTCCAGGAGGAAGTATTACTTCTAGCCGAATGATTAGAAGTGTACCAATTCAGTTAGGTAGTAAAGAAATCAAAACTAATTTGGTTTTACTAAGTTTAGAGGGTATTGATGTTATACTTGGAACAAACTGGATGACGGAACATCGAGTACGGTTAGACATATCTTCCCGAGTTATCGAAATTGATTCACCATATCATAGGGCCATTACTCTTTATCTGCCTCAGCCAGAATGTCTACCCCCTTGCACTTATGCTATCACAGATATCAAAGTCAAGGATATTCCTATAGTATGTGAATACCCCGATGTCTTTCCAGACGACTTGCCTGGAATACCACCAGATAGAGACATCGAGTTTATCATTGAACTTCAACCGGGCACTGCTCCGATTTCAAAGAGGCCGTATCGCATGCCTCCAAATGAATTAGCAGAACTGAAAATTCAGCTCCAAGATCTTCTTGATAAGGGTAATATACGTCCAAGTGCCTCACCTTGGGGTTGCTCTGCTCTCTTTGTCAAGAAGAAAGACGATAGCCTAAGGCTATGTGTCGATTACCGTCCACTCAATGCGGTTACTATCAAAAATAAGTACCCTCTTCCCCGCATTGACATTTTGTTTGATCAGCTAGCCGGGGCTAAGATCTTCTCTAAGACTAACTTACGCTCTGGTTATCATCAGATCAAGATTAGGCCTTGTGATATTCTAAAAACGGCCTTCTCGACCAGATATGGACTTTACGAATATCTGGTTATGTCATTTGGACTTACTAATGCACCGGCATATTTCATGTATCTCATGAATTCAGTATTCATGCAGGAACTCGACAAATTCATCGTGGTTTTCATTGATGACATTCTAATATACTCCAAAACCAAAGAAGACCATGCTAATCATTTACGTGTCGTTCTTCAACGACTACGTGATCATCGCCTTTATGCCAAATTCTCGAAATGTGAATTCTGGCTGGATAGTGTGAAATTTTTGGGACATACTATCTCTAGTGAAGGCATATCGGTTGATCCAACCAAAGTCCAGGAGGTTATGGAATGGAAACCTCCAATTTCAGTCCATCAAATCCGAAGTTTCCTTGGATTGGCGGGATATTATCGCCGATTCATTCTAGATTTCTCCAAGATAGCTAAACCCATGACTGAGCTACTTAAGAAAGAAGTTAAGTTCCGCTGGGATGATAGGTGTGAGGAAGCATTTCACACCTTGAGAAAACTTCTGACGACTGCTCCAGTACTAGCTCAGCCAGATAATACTCAGCCTTTTGATGTCTATTGCGATGCTTCTGGAATTGGCCTTGGTTGTGTTCTTATGCAAAATAACAGGGTCATTGCTTATGCATCCCGAGCACTTCGGACTCATGAGCAAAATTATCCAACACATGATCTTAAATTAGCAGCAGTTATCCATGCTCTCAAGATCTGGAGACATCATCTTATGGGTGCTAAGTGTAATATCTACACTGACCATAAGAGCCTCAAGTATATCTTCACTCAAGCTGACCTAAATATGAGGCAAAGGCGTTGGTTGGAATTGATTAAAGACTATGACCTTGAGGTACACTACCATCCAGGCAAGGCTAATGTAGTTGCGGATGCTCTTAGCCGCAAAGCACACTGTCATTGTTTATCCGTAGCAACTTTCAGTGACACTCTCTGCAACCAGATGAGAAAGCTCAATTTAGAGATCATTCCTCAAGGTAGTCTGAATCTGCTATCTATTGAGTCTACCCTTCAAGATAAAATCATCATGTCTCAACTCCATGATGAGGGTTCAAATCAAAGCTATCTCAGGGAGAAACTAAATATCGGTGTTTTCACACTGATCATCAAGGAGTTCTGTGGTTCAACGATCGAATTGTTGTGCCTAAGGATCATCTACTCCGCAAACAAATCTTTGATGAAGCACGTTTGTCCAAATTCTCTATTCATCCTGGTAGCACCAAGATGTATCAAGACCTACGACAACATTTTTGGTGGACCAGAATGAAAAGAGAAATCGCCAAATATGTATCCGAGTGTGATACGTGCCAGAGAGTTAAAGCTATCCATTTAAAAGCCTCTGGTACGATTCAACCACTACCCATTCCGTCATGGAAATGGGAAGACATTAGCATGGATTTTATTGTCGGTCTTCCCAACACATCTCAAAAGCATGACTCCATATGGGTAATCATTGATAGACTCACAAAAATAGCTCATTTTCTTCCTGTGCATACCACTTACTCTGCTAAGAAGTATGCCAAAGTCTATCTGGATCAAATCATTCGATTGCACGGTGTTCCTAAAACTATCATCTCTGATAGAGGGCCCCAATTTATTTCACGATTTTGGGAGCAATTGCAATCAGCTCTAGGAACCAAATTGATTCAAAGTTCCGCGTATCATCCCCAAAACTGATGGGCAGACTGAGCGAGTCAATCAAATTCTTGAAGACATGCTCCGAGCTTGTATTATTCACTATGGTACAAGTTGGGACAAGTGCCTTGCTCTAGCTGAATTCTCTTACAATAACAGTTATCAAGCTAGTCTTCAGATGGCTCCTTTTGAAGCATTATACGGTCGAAAATGCCGAACTCCTTTGAGTTGGTCAGAGACCGGTGAACGCAAAATCTTCGGACCAGACCTAGTTGTTGAAGCCGAAGATAAGGTTAAGGTTATTCAGTCCAATCTTAAAACCGCTCAGTCCAGACAGAAAAGCTACGCAGATAAGAGGAGGAAACCTTTGCAATTTCAAGTAGGAGATTTTGTCTATCTCCGAGTATCTCCTACCAAAGGCGTCCAACGTTTCGGCATAAAGGGGAAGTTAGCACCTCGATACATCGGACCCTTCGAAATTCTCAATGTTTGTGGCCCAGTGGCTTACAAACTTCGCCTCCCATCTCAATTGGCTGCTATTCACGATGTCTTCCATGTTTCTCAACTTAAGAAGTGTGTCAAAGTACCCACGGAAATTGTTGAGACATGTGCCATTGAGATTAAACCCGATCTATCATACATCGAACAACCTCTTCGAATCCTGGATACCAAGGAAAGACTTACCAGAAGAAGAGCAGTTAAGATGTATAAAATCTTACGGGATCATCACACCGAAGAAGAAGCAACTTGGGAGACAGAGTCTTATCTTCGACGAAATTTCCCAAACTTCCTTCAAGTCAATCCCCAAATCTAATTATCCAATTCTGTTCAGCTTCGGAATCTCAGGACGAGATTCTTTTTAAGGGGGGAAGGTTGTAACATTCAGGTAATTAGAAATATAGGTACAAGGTATTAGTGAGTTGTATGTATGCTATGGTGTATATGAGTTGTACAAAGAACTAGGGGTATAATTGTAAATTATGAATTTTATTAGTTCCTATGTGCAATTGTGTAAAAATGCTATTAAATGTCAAATTCAAATGACCATAGAGCAGAAAAGTACAAATATTAAGTTAAAACCTAAGAGAAATAGACATTGTATGAAACTAAGGACCTATGTGTAATTAACACAATTATATAAGGGTCTATACGTGAAATGATTGAAGTATAAAAGTAAAATTCAGATTTACTTAAGGGTTAATGAGTAAAAACACAAGTAATCATGACATCCCAGGAAGATTTGTAAACATATCCAAAGTTTGATCAAATTATTTGAACAAAGACAAAAGTAATTTAAATTCTACCTTTATTCATAAACTTAATTTAAAGAGTTGTAAACTTTGAGTTTCTGAACCTAAGCCCTAAAGCAATCTTGTAGAGCTTGAAAAACTCTACAACTTTCATGTTGAGCATTTTCTCATTTGACCTTTGTAGCAGTAGGAAATCTTAGTTTACCGAGAGGTCCCTAAACTTTTTGGAAATTGCAAACGAGCCCTACTGACACCTGCTGCTTCTTCTTCCTCTGTCACCGCCGCTTCCCTCTCGGCTCTCTGCTCCTGCCACCGCCGCTTACCGCCGGCACTGCGCCCCAAGCTCCACCTCCAGCTTCGCAAGTGCCCACGCGTCGCCTCCTACCTCTCCCACCTCTGCTCCCCTCTCTCCCTGGCGTCTCCTGCGCTCGCCACGCGCGCGCCACCGCCGCTCGGCCGCCACCGAGCCATCGCCGTGGCAAGGTCCAAACCGAGCGCCCGATCCTCGTGTTTGCGCGCGCTTGAGCACTACAACTACCCCGCGGAGCTAATGGTCGCATTCTTCCCTTCCTTTTTCCACTCCGACGCCTCAGAACACCGCCACCACTTCCACCCGAACGCTGGTGAGCTTGAGCTGACCGTCGTCCCATCCCTCCGCAGCTGTTCCACCTGCACTAACCCCGTCTTTAGCTCCACCGCATCCTTGCGCAACTGTCCGGCCAATTCCCTTCCCCGCTCGGACACCGGAGCTTCATCTCCGATGGCCACCGTACGCCGCCGCCTCCTGTTCCTCGTGGACAGCTCGCTCCGGACCTTCCCGCGCCACCACAACCCCCTAGCCAGCACCACATCACCCCTGTGAAGCTCCACGACCCGTCCGTTGGCTCTATAGTCCAGCACATCTCCCTCCTGACGATCGCCGGTATTCAACTTCGCCGCCACCGCCACTATCTTCGCCGATTACTTCTCCTCCGACACGAATCCTTCCAATTAATTGCACCTACACGTTCCCCATGACGTGCTGGTTCTTGTGCGCAGGTCCCTTGCCGACGTTGATCACCGGAACCTCGCCGTTGACGGTGACCCCTCTGCCACCACCTCGGGTTCCCGGCGAGATCCATTCTTCTTACCACCCCAGCCCTCGACAAGTGGTGCAACAGAACCCTCGTGAGCTCCTGCACCCTTTCCTTCCCTCAGACCTCGCCGCCGGTGACCGCCGTCGCCGGAACAGGATCACCCCCGCTTTGCTCTGCTTCGGTTCACAGCCCAGGGACCTCGGGTTAGAAGACTTGAAAACCCAGGGGGTTTTCTGTAAAGCTATAGACTCAGCTGAATAGTGCCCGAAGGACCCCCTTATGTAAATTATGTTGCCAACTTTGAAATGCTATATCAATTCGAGGAAAAATCATAAAAATGTAGACTAAATTTTGTTGGAATCCTTAGATAAAGATCTACAACTTTACTTAAAGGATAAACTTCAGTTTCTGAATGTTTGATGATCTAATTTAAATATTAAGTTTAGTTACTTATAGGCTTAGGAAATGCATAGTAATTCATAGAAAAATGATAAAATGGTGAAACCAGTTATGTTAATTTTCTTTTAACATGTAGAATTTAAGAAAAATAAGGATCCTAGTATTCAAGTATTATTTCCTTAATGTACAAGTTTAATTAGAAATAATGTGTAGTTCACTGTGTATACTTAATAATTATACATTTAAATGCTCAAAAATCATGAAAATATTTTAGGATACTGTTCTTAAATGATATGACCTGTTGTTAGAATTTCCAACCAAGGATTAGGTGTCAAACAAATTGGACATAGTCTATGTAGTCCATAATATAATAGTAACTTAAAGTTCATGTAAATAATTAGTGTAATCAATGAATAAGGCCATTTAATATAGTTGTTAGGGACCACCCCAACCTGTTGCCCCATGCCACTAGTTAGATACTTAACATAGTTAATTTTGCTGTTTAATGTATCTAAGTAAGATAGTTAGTACCCGATAAATGACTGCCCAGTGCAGGATAGTTAGGTGATTTGTTATAATATTATGTTCTTTTGTTTGGATTGCAACTTTATTGTGAAATAACATAAAAGTATATGCATTCCATAACTTGTAACTTTGCATCTCATATAGACTCGACCACTCTCGCTGACGGAGATTATCAGCTAATCCCGGAACCAGAAGGAGGTTATTCTGAAGACCCCGGAAATCTCATCGCAGAATTCTCTGAAGCCCCGAACCAAGGTTCGGAAGATATTAATTTGACTAACCCCAGCCCCACCAGCGAAGGCAAGCCCCGGACATAACCCCTACTTTATTTACACTACAAACTATACTATTTATATATGTCTTTATGCATTAAGTTCTTAGGAGTTGTTTGGAAACCTTAGTTGCATAATTCCAGGAACCTATGTATTGAACACTAGAACTTGAGTCCGAATAGCTGCTCTGTTTATAGGACCGGTAGAAGTCGAGTGATTTCCTGTCACTCGCGCGATATAGGAATTGCAATGTTTACATTCCTGTTATCATTATAAGGATGACGGACGGGAGTTTTATTCGGTATCATGGTTGAGGTGATACCCCGTCTGTGTTGTTGAACTGGATAAGGCCGCAGTGTGTGGTAGCGGTGGTTAAGCGTTTGAAAGTACTAGCCACATGCCGTGAAATATGGTAAGCGGTAAGCCTAGTAACCAATCGGCCCGAGGAGTGGACATACCTCCCACCACTCGTATTTTGGTTTTTCCTGTTACTCGATTCGACGTGTAGGAATACGTGTTGCTGGGCAACCAGGAGTACGGGTTTTGTAGTCGCGCTACAGACATACGTCCTGCACTTTGGAAGTGCGTATGGTCCTGCAGTCGCTTGTGGTGGCTCTGATCCACGAGTCGGAATGAAAGGCAAACGGTTGCTTTGGAACGACCCTTTGGTGTTCCAAGCGTGTGTGTTAGGTTTACCCTTGCAAGGTTTGAAATTCGATTCAGGAATCGTCCGTTTCTCGCGGAGATTGAGACTACTTGATCCCTTTACCACATAGAGTAACAAGGCAACTTTGTGATTATGAAAGATGATGATTGATTAAAGATTCTACCATGTTTGAGTAGTTATAGGTGCTTACCTAGAATGGTTAATCAATTAGAACTTGAAAGCTAAAAATTGAAAATAAGGACCTACTCTTTGTTGCTTTTCAGCTGAAAACCCTACCCAAAACCTGAAAAGCCTGCATAAGTCTAGATACATGGCTAAGTATACCATGAGCGGGTAAGTCTTGCTGAGTATTAGTATACTCAGCCTTGCTTTTGTTGATTTACTTCAGGTAATCTCCCTGATGAACCAGCATTCATTACACCGTGGCCCTACCCCTTGCCTGATGGTTGGTCCGTAGAGTGGGATCCGTCCCCGGCCAACACAGATCCCGCCGAGTGATATCGTGCCAGGGCTAGCATGATATCTATAATAACGACGTGTACAATGTCTACGCTTTTCAAACTCCGCTGCTTTGACTTAAAACTTAAACCTGTTTTGTAATAATCTCTCCTCAGTGGGAGCTAATGATGCTTTGTATATTTTTGTAATATATCTGCCTGTAATGTAAAATGTATTGGCTTTTATATCTCTGGACTCACCTTCGTGTGAGGTACCTTGTTGGATCCTGCGTTCGGTGGTTTATCGGGACGTTACCCGACAGGCCAAAGGATTATACCGTTTGAAGTACGAGGTAGCCCACAAGAGAGGACTCGCGTGCTTGAGCCGGTGTAATTCAGGTTGGTTCTGCCACAGGCAGCAAGGGGAAAGTGGGGGAAAAGGTCAGGAACTCACGGCGGTCACGGGGTGGCCGGTGTTGGGGAAGAGAGGGGCCGAGGCGGCGAGTCGACGGCGAACAGGGGCGGGCGGCGGGACTCCGAGGGGCGGCGATGGCGTTCCGGTGGCCGGAGGGTAGGTGAGCGATAGGAAAGTAGCTAGGAAGCTTCCTCGTGATGATGTGGTGCTGATGGTATGCTTGGCCGGGGCTGAGAGACGGCGAGGCGTTGGGATGGCGACGAGACCGAGCGGCGGCGGAGCTCGAGCTCACCGGCGCCGTGGTCGGGGCTTCTCGGGTACGGGAAATTGAAATTGGGTGGGTCTATGAGCACCAGTGGGTGGCGGCGATGCTGCTGGAGTACTGGATTGCGGGTGGGAGGCGGCGGAGGCGGTTGACGACGGCGAGCAGGAGCTGCGGCGGAGCTTCGGCGGGGCGTCGTGCTCGGGAAGAAGAAAGAGAAGTAAAATGGGTGTGCGTGAGTGCAAGAGTCAGTCTGTGGGGAGCTCGGGGATGTGCTTCAAGTCGAGGAGGAGGCACAGCGAGCGAGAGCAGGTGCTGGCAAGCTCGGCGGCGCGTGTGGCAGCTCAGGCGACGGCGGCGCGACGTGGAGGGGCGAGGAGGGGGCCAGCAGAGGCCGGGAAGCGGCAGGCGCGGTGCTGGAGCGGCACGTGGCGCGTAGAAGAGCGGCGCAGGGCAGCTGGGCTTGGCAAAAACGGCCGACGAGGGCAGCGGGGTCGGGCGTAGAGAGAACAGAGAGAAGAGGGAGGTGGAGGTTGAAGATAGGGACTTGTCTGCAATTCTCCAAAAATGCAGGGACTCCACTGTAAAACTAGGTTAACTTTCAAACCATAGCTCAAATGAAAATGTGCCCAAAAGCAAAAGTGTAGAGCTTAACAAGATCTACAACTTTGCTTTAAGGTTTAGTTTAAAAAGAGTTAAGGATTTTAATCTAACTTAAAACTTGGCAAAATTTTAAACTTCAGAGAAATCCTATTTAAAATCTACACTCCACTTGAATCCTTAGGGTAGTTTCACCTCTATTTGTGGTTTAAAAGTAAGTTCTTGCCTTTTTTGCCAAACAACCTTCACATGTTTTGATTTTGCCTCCCATTCTCACCCATTTTACACCAAAGGACCTAAATTTTCCAGAATTACACAAATACCCTTTTCCCTTTGCATTCAAGTTTTAGCACACATACAAAAGATCAAACATACACACTTTATACTAGAATCTAGTATGCTTTAATCCTAAGTACCTGAATCTCACAGCCTTCCCCCCTAAAAGAATCTCGTCCCGAGATTCCGGAACAGGATGGAATCGGACGATTAGATTTGGAAGTTGGCTTGAAGGAAGTTTGGAAAATTTCGCTGAAGATATGACTCGGTTTCCCAAGTCACTTCTTCTTTCGTGTGATGGTCCCACTGAATTTTGAACATCCTGATGGTTTCTCTTCTAGTACTTCTCTCTTTGGTGTCTAGTACTTTGATCGGATGCTCGGTATAAGTTAGATCAGATTCGATTTCGATGGCTTGGGGATCGATGATATCGGTAGGATTTTTGACGCACTTCCTAACTTGAGATACATGGAAAATATCATGAATGGCCGCTAGTTGAGGAGGAAGTTGAAGATGGTATGCTACGGGTCCACAGATTTCGATAATCTCAAAGGGTCCGACATATCGAGGGGCAAGTTTTCCTTTTACGCCGAACCGTTGAATACCTCGAGCAGGAGATACTCGAAGATACACGAATTCTCCAATCTAGAACTATAATGGTCTCCTTCATATGTCAGCGTAGCTTTTCTGTCGAGATTGGGCTGCTTTTAGATTGTTCTAAATAGTCTTCACCTTTTCCTCTGCTTTAGTGACAAGGTCGGGTCCAAAGATTTTACGCTCGCCGGTTCGTGACCAACTCAAAGGAGTTCGGCATCGGTGACCATATAATGCTTCGAATGGAGCCATCTTGAGACTTGTTTGATAACTATTGTTGTAGGAAAATTTTGCCAATGACAAGCATTTGTTCCAATTTTTGTCGTACTGAAGTACGCAGGCTCTGAGCATATTTTCAAGAATCTGATTTATCCTTTCCATTTGCCCGTCTGTCTGAGGATGATATGCGGAGCTTCGAATTAACTTAGTTCCAAGAGCATATTGAAGTTGCTCCCAGAATCGAGCGATGAATTGTGTTCCACGATCAGAAATGATCGTCTTAGGCACGCCATGGAGACGAATTATTTGATCTAGATAGATTTCAGCATACTTTTTGGCGTTGTAAGTAGTATGCACGGGAAGGAAATGGGCAGTCTTGGTTAATCGATCAACGATTACCCAAATAGAGTCATGCCTTTGGGAGGTATTGGGTAAGCCAACGATAAAATCCATGCTGATATCTTTCCACTTCCAAGAGGGAATGGGTAGAGGTCGAATAATACTAGCAGTTTTTAGATGGCTGGCCATAACTCTTTGGCAAATATCACACTCCGAGACATATTTTGCAATTTCTCACTTCATACGAGTCCACCAAAAGTTCTGTTTCAAGTCTTGGTACATCTTGGTACTGCCAGGGTGCATAGAGAATTTGGACAGATGAGCCTCGTCCAATATCTGCTTACAAATGATACGCTCGTTGAACTATAGAACCCCTTCGTGATCTACTCGAAAGCACTTGTACTTTTCTTCTCTTTGTGCTAACCTCTGTTTGATGATTTTGACCCCTTTGTCATGCTGTTGTGCCATGACGATGTTATCCCTAAGCGTAGTTTCAACTGAGAGATGGTTCAAGCTACATTGAGGAATGATCTCTAGGTTGAGCTTCCTCATTTCCCAACAAAGAGTCTCATTGAAAGTCTCAACAGATAAGCAAGAGCAATGTGCCTTGCGGCTAAGTGCATCCGCAACGATATTGGCCTTGCCTGGATGATAGTGTACTTGTAGATCATAGTCCTTTATTAGTTCTAGCCAACGTCTTTGCTTCATATTTAGATCTGCTTGGGTGAAGATGTACTTGAGGCTTTTATGGTCAGTATAGATATGGCACTTTGTATCCATCAAATGATGTCTCCAAATCTTAAGTGCATGAATGACCGCTGCGAGTTCAAGATCATGAGTAGGATAGTTCTGTTCATGAATCCTGAGTGCTCACGATGCATAAGCAATCACTCAGTTGTCTTGCATAAGCACACAACCAAGTCCGATTCTCGAAGCATCACAATAGATGTCAAAAGGTTTGGAAACATCCGGTTGAGCCAAAACTGAAGCAGTAGTGAGATGTGCTCTGAGGGTGTGGAATGCATCTTCACATTTCTGATCCCAGGAGAATTTAACTCCTTTCTTTAGTAATTCTGTCATTTGCTTGGCTATTCTAGAAAAGTCAGGGATGAAACGACGATAATAGCCAGCTAGCCCAAGAAAACTGTGGATCTGGTGGACTGAAGTAAGAGGCTTCCAGTCCAGCACTTCTTGGACTTTACTTGGATCAACAGATATACCATCGCTGGAGATGGAATGTCCCAAAAATTTAACGGTATCTAGCCAAAATTCATATTTGGAGAATTTGGCATATAAGTGGTGGTCTCTCAATCTTTGAAGAACAATATGGAGATGGTTCGCATAATCTTCCGGATTTTTAGAATAAATCAGAATGTCATCAATGAAGACTACTATGAATTTATCAAGTTCTTGCATGAAGACAGAGTTCATGAGATACATAAAGTATGCTGGTGCATTGGTAAGATAAAACAACATGACCAGATAATCATAGAGTCCATATCTGGTGGAGAAAGCTGTTTTTGGAATGTTACTAGACCTGATCTTGATCTGATGATATCCGAAGCGGCGGTCAATTTTAGAGAATATTTTAGCTCCAGCTAACTGATCGAACAGAATATCAATGCGGGGCAGAGGATACTTGTTTTTAATGGTTACCACATTGAGGGAACGATAATCTACACATAGCCTTAAGCTATTGTCCTTCTTTTTCACGAACAAGGCTGGACAACCCCATGGTGAAGCACTCGGATGAATGAAACCTTTATCAAGGAGGTCCTGGAGTTGGATTTTTAATTCTGCCAGCTCATTGGGTGGCATACGATAGGGCCTTTTAGATATGGGGGCTGTGCCGGGTTGTAATTCTATAATAAACTCAATGTCCCTGTCCGGGGGCATTCCAGGTAAATCATCTGAAAAAACATCTGGGTATTCGCAAACAATAGGGATGTCCTTTAACTTGATTCCTTCTACAGCATAGGCACACGAGTTGTTGCACTCCTGTTGTGGAAGATAGAGAATAGTAGTTTCATGATTGGGTGAATCTATCTCCACGGCTCAGGAAAAGATATCCAATGACACTCGGTGCCTAGTCATCCAATCCATGCCTAGAAGGACATCCATTCCTTCTAGGTCCAATAACAGTAAATCTGTTTTTATCAAATTGCTACCCAACTGAATTGGCACCTTTCTATAAATTTGATTTGATGTAATCTTACCGCCAGGAGTCGCTATTATATAGGCACCTTTAGTAGGATAGAAATTCAGGCCTACTTTTGTCCCACATTTTGAACTGATAAAACTATAGGTTGCACCAAAATCAAAACATATAATCACGGGTTGATGGTTTATAGAGAAAGTACCCGTCATTATTGGCGCACCCTCGGAGAGTTCGGAGGGAGTTGTGAAGTTCACCCTCCCCTAGCAGACTTGTACCATCTGCTTCTTGCCCTTGCCCTTGTTGTTCGGGTTGGATGTTTGCCCCTGGAAAGATTTCCTGGGTTGAGGACAATCTTGAATGAAATGGGATGAGCTGCCGCAGTTGAAACAACGATTGTTGTTGTTTCCTTGATTGGACGGTGGAAAGCTTGGCCTCGGGCCTTGCTGTTGTTGCTGCTGGGGTTGTGGTGTCGGCGGCCGATTAAATCTAGCCTACTGGGGAGGCCTGGCTACCCATCTGCCCGGTAGATTGTTTCGAGGCGGGGCTCGGGTAGTGGTGTTTTGGACCAACCGATACCTTGGCGGTTGCGTATTTGATGGTCCCGTGGGTGTCTCCCGTTTCTTTTTTACTCAATGTGCTGAGATGCAATCCTCCGTAGTAATGGCCATATTGACCAATTCGTTGAAGTTGTCGGCCCTTACCAGGTTCAGCCGTTCCTTAAGCTTTGTATTCAGGCCACGATGAAAACGATCCTGTTTACGGGCATCAGTATCCGCCTGATAACCCGTGTACTGGGATAGGTGATTGAAAACCTATGCATACTGCATGACAGTGCGGGTTCCCTGGGTCAAAGTCAGGAATTCATTGAGCTTTTGCTCAATGAGTCCTTCTGGAATGTGGTGTGCTTTGAAAGTGGTCCGGAATTCGTCCCATGTAACAACATGACTAGCCGGCTGCATGGTGTAGTAATGGTCCCACCATATGCAGGCGGTGCCGCGAAGTTGTTGAGCTGCGAAGAGTGCATTGTTCGCATCTGAACATGGTGCAGACAATAATGCGAACTTGGATTCTATAGTGCGAAGCCATGCGTCAGCATCGTGGGGCTCGTCTGCTTTATGGAATAATGGGGGCTGGGTGCTGAGAAAGTCTTGATAACCAGCTGATGTATGTTCATCACGGCCTCGAGACGGGTGATGAAACTGGTTCATCTGGGCCTGTACTAGCTGGTTAAGGAGTTCCGTCTGTCGTGCCATGACTTCCGCTAGATTTGGCGGTGCTGGTGGTGGTTGTTGGGAACCGCTAGCTTGGCCTGGCCGGAATCCTTCCGGGGTTCCACATGTAGCTCCAACCATCTGAAATAATGGAGGTTTCCATTATTATCAACATATTCTTGCTCCTATTTTCAGAAGATATACTGCCGTTAAACAGATATGTAAATCACATATTTTGTTTAACCAACTCTTTCAAAGGCAAGGATATTGAAACAAGGCAACGGAACACAAGGCTTAGATTATAAGGCAGACATTAGTTGTCCTTAACATATTACATTAGGGTAGTCCAATTACTACGGGTCAAGCCATACGTACACATGCCACGTATATTACAGCAAGTGGTCCTGGGTCTAGGTAGACTACCCACTACCTATGTCACAATATTCTACGCTAGTTACATCTGAAAGATCGACGATTTGGATGAACTAGAAATTGTCGAGATCGCCTACGGATGACTGGCTGCCGGAAGAGGAGTGATCTGGCTGAGGGTTAGGCTCTGGGTTTCCGTGCTCGGAGTCAAGATCAGATACTCCCTCAATTTCCTCTGGTTCTTCTTCTTCGCCTTTAGGTGCTATAGGTATAGCAGGAGGTGCTGGCTGCTGCTGAAGTTCATTGATGTGAGTGAGGGCGTTGACAACCTCAAGGATAAGGTTGTGGACTTGCTCCTGGAGGAACTCGATAATCGTGTTATGTTGAGTGATTATTGCATCACTCTCATTGATCTGATCCTCTCGGTGGACAATGGTCTCGTCTCGCTCTGCGATAATTTCCTCTTTTTCCGTAACCAATGCTTGAAGCTCTTTTATCTAAGTGACCTGTCGATCAGCAATTTTGTAATGACCTTGAGCTATACCGGTCAACAGACTCATACCGTGGCGCAGCACAATCTGATAGTGGTGTTGGCATTCATGAACCTGATGGTGCCACGGAGCATCTCTTCGGCTAAATCTCCCAGCATGTGACCATAGTGAGCTATCCGGAAATTCCACTCGGGATCACTGGAATCTATTGCAGGAAAAAGGCCGATAGGATGCCCGGCAACTTCCATGGGATGCTGGTTGCAGAAAGTGCGGATGGCCTCAAGAGCTGCGGTCTCAATGGTATCAACGAGACAATAGCCCACCACATCGACTTCGATGGGCTGCCAGTGAGAACGAAAAGGATGCTGAGGAATGGTCATCTTAACTCTGCACCGAGGAACACCTTCCTCCCTATACTCCACTCCATCATACTGTGGGGGCTCGGTGTAGAAGAATAGCCTAAGTGATTCCCATAAGAGACGGGGAAAACCCTCCCAGTGAAAGGCATTGGTATGGATATGCCCTGCATGATCCCAAAAGACGTTTGAAGGAGTCGCCATCTGAAGCAAGAATTCAAAAGGCAAGACTTTGAAGGATGCCGAAAACTCAATTAAGGCTACCTCAAGAATCCTATTAAAACCACACTGGAGATAGACAACACTCTATATGTCCTTGAAAGAACAACACATTCAAGGCACTCACTTTGCTTGATGATGGATTGTGCATGCACGTACTATTCGACCTCACAACCAAAACAATTGCCGAGTATCTTCGGACTTACGTGGTTAGTTTCGGTGGCATAATACATACGTCTCTCACTAATAACTAATCGATAAGTGTTATCCGTCTTAACCTCTTAATCGTGGTTAGTGTACCTGCAGAAGACCATATTTATATAACATGAACCTTTCATGGCAGCATGACATGAAAGCGTCCCCAAATAGTACTGTTCACTATAGAAACAGTATCCGTACAATTTCCACCGTACGGACGACATTAGCATACGTTACATCTACAACGTATTCATGGGGGTACCGTTTAAAATGGGGGTATGAACAGCGATCATCATACCCTGTGCCGAACCATATACTCCCAATATGATCAACAAATCGTTAATATATTTGCAGCATCTCAAGTAAGCCACTGCTTGAGAATCAGCGTTCGGTTCACATCACCGACGGGAAGGCCAATCTCCCTCAATTGGCTGAGGATCCTTACCTTCTTACTTTCTTATCTCAATGTTGAGGAACAAGACAATACAACTAGATATCTAGGGTTGGTTGTGCTTGAAAGTAAGTTTTGACAGAAAGTAGTGCTGCAAGTTAGGGCTGAACTATACACATATACATATTAGTAGCCACCTGATTACTCCCACATAAACCCCTAGGCCTTTACGATCTAAGAACCACCTTAATGAATCCAACATGATTTGTAAACTCTTTTGTTAAGCAAATTTTATCCTGAAAACATTTTTAAGAACTATTGCAGTTTTAGTGTCGATTGTAAAAGTAAACCTACAGCTCTGATACCAGCTATGCCAGAACCGCCTAAATTATTCCGGCTCAAGTGTGCTAGTCATCACTATACAGGTGATACTAACTCAACGCACTTCAAATGGAACAACCCATTGGTCTGTCCGGTCACCGCCTGATTGAACCACGGTTACACAGGATCGAGGAAGGTTTACCTCACACGAAGACAAGTTTACAATCACACCACAGCTCATCAACTTTTAATTTATAGAAATATTAAATATTATTACAATTTGTTTCAAACTTAAGTAAAATTATACAGACATTGTTTAAACGAACAAGCTAAACAGCTTGTTCAGAGTCACAGCGGAAGAAAATTATTAACATCGCGACTACACAATGCAGAACTTGGCACCATGCTCCGCCCTAATCATGGCGTCATTCCGAAGGGTCATTGCCAGCCGGGGACGGATCCCACTCCTCGGACCAGCCAAACGGAATACAGAATGGCCAGGCTGGACAATCCGTTTGGTTTCCACAAGCCATACTTGAAAAACAGACTAGCAAGACTGAGTATGCTAATACTCAGCAAGACTTACCTGTTTTATGGTATACTTTGCCATGTAGCTAGACTTATGAAAGCTTGTAATGGTTCTGGGTTTAGTTTCAGCTGAAAAGCAACAAAAAGTATGATCTAACTTTCATGTTTTAGTTTTCAGCTTCTAGTTATATTAACCTTTCTAGGTAAGCACCTATACTAGACAAGCAAGATAGAGATTAGCATCCATCAAGATTATTTCAACAATAGTTACTGTTCTTACTCTATGTAGCAGAAAGAATAAGCAGTGTCAATCTCCGTGAGAAACGGATGATTCTGAATCGAGTTTCATAACCTTGAAAGGGAAAACCTAACTCACGCGCTTGGAACATCCAATTATCGTTCCAAAGCAACCGTTTGCCTTTCTTTCCGACTCGTGGATCAGGGCCACCACAAGCGACTGTAGGACCATACGCACATCCAATGTGCAGGGCGTACGTCTGTAGCGCGACTACATGACCGTACTCCTGTTCGTTGTGCGGAACGTATTCCCGCACGTCGGTGCGTGTGCGAAAAACCAAATTACGAGCGGTGGGAGGTATGTCCACTCCTCGGGCCGATTGATTACTAGGTTTACCGCTTTCCATATTTCACGGCATGTGGCTAGTAATTTCAAACGCTTAACCACAGCTACCCCACACTGCGACCTTATCAACTTTTATCAACACAGATGGGGTAAACTTTCAAGTCATGATACTACACAAGACCCCGTCCATCATCCTTATAGTGATTGCAGAAGAGTAAACATTCAACTCCTATATCGCGCGAGTGATCGGAAATCACTCGACTTCTGCCGGTCCTATTAGCAGAGCATCTATTCGATAAGGACTCAAGCACAATACATAGGTTCCTAAGATTCATGCATCTAGGGTTCCAAATCAACTCTTAGGCTTAATGCATAATATAGATATATAATAATAAAACTGTATACATGTAGTAATTTAAAATACTGGGTTATACATCGGGGCTTGCCTTCTTGAGCGGGGTTGGGGTCAGGGATGTCAAAGACTTCCAAACCTTGGTTCGGGGCTTCATTTAAATTCTCGACGACGTTCACCGGGTCTTCAGAAAATCCTTGCTCGTGTTCCGGGACTAGTTCATAGTCTCCATCGTCGAGTGTCGTTGACTCTACATGATATGCAATGTTTTGAATTAGGTGGTTCTTGAGTTGAGAATTTTATTTCACGATAAAGTTGCAATCTAACAATGGATAAACACAACTTCATAACACAAGCAATTTGAATTTAACCCTACTATGGGTATCTCAATTCAATTATCATAATTAGTTGCATTAATTGAATTGGGTTAACAAGTTTGATTTTTATTTTGAAATCCACAAAGGCTATGGCCTTGAATTTTTATGGGTAAGCTCACTTCTAGTGGATGAGCTTACTATGAATTTTTCATAATTTTCTGAAAGCAGAAACTACAGCATTTGAATTAAGTTCAACTTTCAAGTTTAAATTCAAATCTTAGACAAAACAGTGTCATAAATTCTTGAAAGATTTATTATGAACTACTCAATTACAGAACATCACATGGTAAAAAGATCTAAGCATGAAAACCTTAGTAACATGTTTAAATAAATTTTAACCAATTCAAGCTTGATTTGCATAAGTTTAAATTAATTCAGGCTAGTGTTCAGTACTACAAGTGAGATTTGCACACAAGCTCACTCATACCCTAAACAGGATACATACCAAAACTCACAAGCAATAAAAGCTAGCATTCAAAAGTTATACTCAAGATATCCTTTTGCTAAACTTTAAAATAACTCAAAAAGCATTTGGTTTCAAACTAGACTCTAATAATGAAAGTTGTAGTGCTAAACTTCTAGAGCACAACAAAACTGGTTTAACCATTTTTGGATTTGTCTACAATTTCCTATGAATTTTCAAAGTTGGCTGATTTGAGATGGGGGGTTCTGATTTTTCACAGAAAGGCCCCTGGAAAGATTTGAATCTTTGCAATTGGGTCCTTAGCCGGGCTATACAGGGAAATCGATCGGTGGCAATTGAATTTCGGCAAGGGGGCTTACCGGCGGCGAGGGGAAAGTGGGGGAAAAGGTTCAGGAACTCACGGCGGTCACGGGGTGGCCGGTGTTGGGGAAGAGAGGGGCCGACGCGGCGAGTCGATGGCGAACAGGGGCGGGCGGTGGGACTCCGAGGGATGGCAATGGCGTTCCGGTGGCCGGAGGGCAGGAGAGCGGCGGGGAAGTAGCTAGGAAGCTTCCTCGCGATGATGTGGTGCTGATGGTATGCTTGGCCGGGGCTGAGAGACAGCGAGGCGTCGGGACGGCGACGAGACCGAGCGGCGGCGGAGCTCGAGCTCACCGGCGCCATGGTCGGGGCTGCTCGGGTGCGGGAAATTGAAATTGGTCGGGTCTATGAGCACCAGTGGGTGGCGATGATGCTGCTGGAGTACTGGATTGCGGGTCGGAGGTGGCGGAGTCGGCTGAAATCGGCGAGCAGGAGCTGCGGCGGAGCTCCGGCGGGGCGTCGTGCTCGGGAAGAAGAAAGAGAAGTGAAATGGGCGTGCGTGAGTGCAAGAGTGAGTTTGTGGGGAGCTCAGGGACGTGCTTCAAGTCGAGGAGGACGCACGGCGAGTGAGAGCAGGTGCTGGCAAGCTCAGCGGCGCGCATGGCGGCTCGGGCGATGGCGGCGCGACATGGAGGGGCGATGGCGGCGGGTGCGGTGCTGGAGCGGCACGTGGTGCAGAGAAGAGCGGCGCGGGGCAGCTGGGTTTCACCTCTATTTGTGGTTTAAAAGTAAGTTCTTGCCTTTTTGCCAAACAACCTTCACATGTTTTGATTTTACCTCCCATTCTCACCCATTTTACACCAACGGACCTAAATTTTCTAGAATTACACAAATACCCTTTTCCCTTTGCATTCAAGTTTTAGCACACATACAAAAGATCAAACATACACACTTTATACTAGAATCTAGTATGTTTTAATCCTAAGTACCTGAATGTCACACCAACTCCTGGAAGACCTTCAGATCAAGCTCTGGCCAACCGGACAACTCCCTTTCTTTCGGGCAAAGGTAGAAAAGGCTCGGTAGAGGATTGAAACCCGTCGCTCACAAGCCCCCTTGAAAGCCGATATTGCCAAGAGGTGCCGACTGCTTAACAAGAAGAAGGCCGCTTTGGATGCCAAGACTGACACTTCTGCACATTCTCAAAGGATTCAACTTCTGGAGAAGGAGTTAGCAGACCTCCAGGCAAAGGTCCGGGCAATCGAGCAGCGCATCCAGGAAGAGAAGAAACTCATAGCCAGCTCCAAACAAGAAGCAGAGGACCTGACTGCCCAGCTGAAGATAGAACTCGTAGAGCTGAGCGTTTTGAGTTGGCAGATAGTGTCAGGTGAGGACAAGGACGATGAAGCAGTGATTGCTGAAGCTGATCGCGTCCGCCTTGAGGCTATTGCAGCCATCGATAAGTTCCTTCAGTAGATTACTTTGTACTCACCTCTTGTAGCCCATTGTCATTCAAAACCTACATGTACTAAAATTAAAATTCTAAAGTCGATGGTTATACATCGGCTATTTGACCAACTTAGTGCGTTGGGTACAAAATATGTGTTTTTTTATATATGGGCTGACTAAACGTGTCAGCCCCCTTTTCTTGTGTCCAGCCTGATGCGTAACATCGGCTTTCACTTGTACGAGCCATCTGAACGTATCGGCTCACATCCGGATGCGTAGCATCGGCTTTCACTTGTACGGGCCAACTGAATATATTGGCTCACAGCCTGATGCGTAGCATCGGCTTTATTGCCCATCATCCCACATACTTGGGAAATATTTCTTGAGATGTTGACCATTGACCACCACCGGAAACTTGACGCCATCTAACTCCTCAAGCATATACGCGTTCCTAGGTAGGACTTGATCAACCCTATAAGGTCCATGCCAATTTGGAGACCATTTGCCATACGTTGCATCTTTAGTCCCCAATGGTAACACCGCTTCCCAAACCAGATCTCCAACTTGGAATTCTTTTGGCTTGACTTTCTTATTGTACGCGCGGGCTACCTTAACCTTATTTTCTTTGATCTTCTCAAGTGACCAAAGTCTGAGCTCCGTAAGGTCCTCAATATTGTCGTTCATCAGAGCAACATATTCTTCAGCTGTTAGGTCATTTTGGAACTCTATACGTCTCAAGCCGGCCGTAATCTCCCATGGTAATACAGCCTCCTGTCCATACACCAGGTGATAAGGTGAAGTTTTTGTTGCTCCATAGCACGAAATACGGTATGCCCACAACACCTCTGATAAGACTTCATGCCAACGCTTAGGATGCTCATCGATCTTTCTCTTGATCAACTTGATAAGGCTCTGACTGGACACTTCAGCTTGTCCATTCGCTTGAGCATAGTATGGAGATGACTTGATCAGCTTGATGCCCATGTCAGTAGCGAACTTTTTGAACTCCCCAAATACGAAATTAGGACGGATAGGACTTATCAGTTACTTATTAGTGAGAGACGTATGTCTTATGCCACTGAAACTAACCACGTAAGTCCGAAGATATTCGGCAATTGTTTTGGTTGTGAGGTCGAATAGTACGTGCACGCATAATACATTTACCAACAAAATGAGTGCTTAATTTTGTTGCTTCTCTAAGGATAGGTAACATGTTGGTTATTCTTAGCATGGTTTCAATAGAATCTTTTAGTTGAGTATCTTAAGTATCTCTCTGATTTTCAGTCTTTGCTGTTATCAGAATCGATTGTCTCGTTCTATTTACCTTGTGAGTTCTCAGCAGGGTAAATTCATCTTACCATTTGCATTCTTGTCACAGATGGCCGCCCCTTCGAATGTCTCTTGGGATCATGAAGGGCATCTTCACACTAATGCCTTGCATTGGGAAGGTTTTCCTCGTCTTCTATGGGAATCCTTAAGTCTGTTCCATTACACTGAGCCTCCCCAATATGATGGAGTGGAGTATCGAGAAGAAGGCGTTCCTCGATGCCGAGTTAGGATGACGATTCCTCAACATCCTTTTCGCTCCCAGTGGCATCCTATAGAAGTTGATGTGGTGGGGTATCGTCTTGTTGATACCATCGAGACTGCTGCTCTGGAGGCTATCAATGTCTTCTGCAACCAGCATCCAATGGAGGTTGTTGCGTATCCCATTGGTCTGTTCCCTGCTATAGACTCCAGTGATCCGGAATGGAACTTCCGGATAGACCATCTTGGTCACTTGTTGGGAGATCTGGCTGAAGAAACGGTTCGTAATATCACCAGGTTCATGAATGTTCAGCACCATTATCAGATTTTGCTGCTTCGTAGCATGGGTCAGTTGACTAGTGTGGCTCAAAGTCACTATCGGAATGCTGACCGTCAAGTCACTCAGATAGTGGAACTTCAAGCCTTGGTGACTCAGAAGGATGAGATCATCACAGCACGAGATGAGACCATCCTTCATCGAGAAGATCAGATCAATGAGAGTGATGCTATCATCACTCAGCGCAATACAATCATTGAGTTCCTTCAGGAACAAATCCACGATCTCATCCTTGAGGCCGACGATGCCCAGGCTCACATTGAAGAACTACAGCAGCCATCGGTACCTCCCGCTGCACCCCCAGTACCTGGAGATGGAGAAGAAGATCTGAAAGAAATTGAGGGAGTCTCAGAGCTTGACTCCGATCATGGAGATCCGGAGCCCAATCCTCAGCCAGATTACTCTTCATCTAGCAGTCAGTCTTCTATAGGCAATTTTGACGATTTCTGGTTGTCAAATCGTTGACTCTTTAGATGTAACCCGTGTAAAGTGTAATGCTTTAGGTAATAAGTAGCTTACTTAGACCTTGTGCCATTTGTTGTAACATAGATGGCCCGTGTATGGATCCTTCGGATGTGCGATGTTGAGGACAATCAGAATCTGTGATGTAATATAAGCCTTGTGTTTTACTATCTTGTCCAATATCTTTATTTTCTGAAATGGGTTGATTGAATGGAGTATATGCATTGCTCATCTGAGTGGTGTACCTTCTGAAATTGGGAGTAAGGCTATGTGGTTAATAATGGATATCTCCTTTGTTTCAGATGGTTGGAGCCACGTGCGGAACCCCGGAAGGCTTCTAGGCAGATCAGGCCAGCGGTTCACAACAACCGCCACCGCCACCTCCAAATCTATCCGAGGTTATGGCCCGGCAGACCTAACTTCTCAATTTGCTGGTGCAAGCATAGCAAAACCAACAGCACTAGCAATCACGAGGAGGTCGTGATGAACCTCAGGGGGCAAACTATCAAGATTTCTTCAGTACCCAACCCCCGCTATTCAGTAAAGTGGAGGAGCCCCTTGATGCCGATGCTTGGCTTCGCACCATTGAATCTAAGTTTGCTCTTCTTACGATTCCATGTGCGGACTCTAGCAAAGCTCACTTCGCTGCCCAACAATTACGCAGAGCTGCCCGTATCTGGTGGGATAACTATTGTGTCATGCAAGCTGATGGCCATGTTATCTCTTGGGAAGAATTTCGGAATGCTTTCAGAGCACATCATATACCTGAAGGGCTGATGGAGCGGAAACTGAATGAGTTCTTGGCACTTACACAAGGCACCCACACCGTACTACAATATGCACAGGCTTTTAACCACCTGTGTCAGTATGCAGGTTATCATGCTGACAATGACACCAAGAAGCAAGATCGTTTCCGTCAGGGCTTGAGCACTAAGCTCAAAGAACGTTTGAACCTTATAAAGGCAAATACCTTTAGCGAGCTGGTTAACATGGCCCTGACTCAGGAGGATTGCATCACGGCACACCGTGCCGAAAAGAAGCGCAGGATTTCCACTGGACCCGCGGGCGTTCAACCCTCGCGGTATCGATTTGTTCAGAATGCACCACCTAGAGCGCCACAAAGGAATGCTCCGTTTGGCAGATTGGTTTTCAGGCTGCCTCAACAACAAGGAGGGTATAGACCTCCCGTACCTCCGCAACAACCACAACAATCTGGCCCACGGCCAAATATTCAACAAGTCCAACAGAGAAGCAGCTATTATCGCTGTTTCAATTACGGGAGTGCGGATCACTTCATCAGAGATTGTCCGCGGCCCAAGAAACCTAATCAAGGGCAAAGTTCCAGTCAGGGTAATCAGAACAAGGGCAAGAGGCCGATGATGCAAGTCCGGCAAGGGCGGGTTAACTTCACCACCCTTGCAGAACTTCCGGATGGAGCTCCCGTCATGTCGGGTACATTCTCTATTCACCACAAACCAGTTGTTACATTATTTGATTCAGGAGCAACTCATAGTTTTATTAGTAACAACTGTGGTACCCGAATAGGACTTGATCTTTGTCCTACCCAGGGGTCATATATGATTTCTACCCCTGGAGGAAAGATTACCTCTAACCAAATGGTTAAAAGTGTGCCAATTCAGTTAGGTAGCAAAGTAATCAAAACTGATTTGGTTTTGCTAAACTTAGAGGGTATTGATGTGATACTTGGGACAAATTGGATGACTGAACATAGAGTACTGCTAGACATCTCTTCCCGAGTTATTGAGATTAATTCACCACATCAAGGAGCCACTACCCTCTATCTGCCTCAGCAGGAATATCTGCACTCTTGTACTTATGCCATCACAGACATCAAGGTAAAAGATATTCCTGTAGTCTGTGAGTATCCCGATGTCTTTCCAGATGACTTGCCTGGAATGCCACCAGAGAGAAACATCGAGTTTACTATCGAACTTCAACCTGGCACCGCTCCTATTTCAAAGAGGCCGTATCTCATGCCTCCAAATGAATTGGCTGAACTGAAAATCCAACTACAAGATCTTCTTGACAAGGGTTTCATACGCCCAAGTGCTTTACCTTGGGATTGTCCTGCTCTCTTTGTAAAGAAGAAGGACAATAGCCTAAGGTTATGTGTCGATTATCGTCCACTCAATGCGGTCACTATCAAAAATAAGTACCCTCTTCCCTGCATTGATATCTTATTCTATCAATTAGCTGGAGCTAAGGTCTTTTTTAAGATTGACTTACGCTCTGGTTATCATCAGATTAAAATCAAGCCTTGTGACATTCCAAAAATGGCTTTCTCGACCAGATATGGATTATATGAATATCTGGTTATGTCATTTGGGCTTACTAACGCACCGGCATATTTCATGTATCTCATGAATTCAGTCTTTATGCTGGAACTTGACAAATTCATCGTGGTCTTCATCGATGATATTCTGATATATTCCAATACTAAAGAGAACCATGCCAACCATATACGTGTCGTTCTTCAACGACTACGTGATCATCGCCTTTATGCCAAATTCTTGAAATGTGAATTCTGGCTAGATAGTGTGAAATTTTTGGGACATACTATCTCTAGTGAAGGCATATCGGTTGATCCAACCAAAGTCCAGGAGGTTATGGATTGGAAGCCTCCAACTTCAGTCCATCAAATCCAAAGTTTCCTGGGATTGGCGGGATACTATCACCGATTCATTCCAGACTTCTCCAAGATAGCGAAACCCATAACTGAGCTACTTAAGAAAGAAGTTAAATTCCGATGGGATGATAAGTGTGATGAAGCGTTCCACACCTTGAGAAAACTTCTAACAACCGCTCCAGTGCTAGCTCAGCCAGATAATACCCAGCCTTTTGATGTCTATTGCGATGCCTCTGGAACTGGCCTTGGTTGTGTTCTTATGCAAAACAACCAGGTCATTGCCTATGCATCCCGAGTGCTTCGAAATCACGAGCAAAACAACCCAACCCATGATCTTGAATTGGCAGCAGTTATTCATGCTCTCAAGATCTGGAGACATCATCTTATGGATGTTAAGTGTAACATCTACACTGACCATAAGAGCCTCAAATATATCTTTACTCAAGCTGACCTGAATATGAGGCAAAGGCGATGGTTAGAACTGATCAAAGACTATGATCTTGAGGTACACTACCATCCTGGCAAGGCCAATGTGGTTGCGGATGCACTTAGCCGCAAGGCACATTGTCATTGCTTATCTATAGAAACTTTCAATGATACTTTCTGCAATCAGATGAGTAAACTCAATCTAGAAATCATTCCTCAAGGTAGTCTGAATCTATTGTCTATTGAATCTACTCTTCAAGATAGAATCATCATGTTACAATTACATGATGAGGGTATCAAAATTATCAAGCTAAAACTATCTCAGGGAGAAGCCAAATACAAGTGTTTTCACACTGATCATCAAGGAGTTTTATGGTTCAACAATCGTATTGTTGTACCCAAAGATCATCAACTTCGTAAACAAATCCTTGATGAAGCACATCTATCTAAATTCTCTATTCATTCTGGTAGTACCAAAATGTATCAAGATCTTCGATAAAAATTTTGGTGGACCAGGATGAAAAGAGAAATTGCTAAATATGTATCCGAGTGTGATACGTGCCAAAGGGTCAAAGCCAGTCATCTAAAAGCATCTGGTACACTCCAACCACTACCCATCCCGTCATGGAAGTGGGAAGACATTAGTATGGATTTCATTGTCGGTCTTCCTAACACGTCCCAAAAACATGACTCCATATGGGTAATTATTGATAGACTTACTAAAACTGCTCATTTTCTTCCTGTGCATACCACTTATTCTACTAAGAAGTATGCCGAAGTCTATCTTGATCAAATTATTCGGTTGCATGGTGTCCCCAAGACCATCATTTCTGATCGAGGGGCCCAATTCATTGCACGCTTCTGGGAACAATTGCAGTCTCCTCTTGGAACCAAACTAATTCGAAGCTCTGCATATCATCCTAAGACTGATGGACAGACTGAGCGAGTCAACCAAATTCTTGAAGACATGCTCCGAGCTTGTATTATTCACTATGGTACAAGCTGGCACAAGTGTCTTGCCTTGGCCGAATTCTCTTACAACAACAGCTATCAATCTAGTCTTCAGATGGCTCCCTTTGAGGCGTTATATGGTCGAAGATGTCGAACTCCTTTGAGTTGGTCCGAGACCGGTGAACGCAAAATCTTTGGACCAGACCTAGTTGTTGAAGCCGAAGATAAGGTCAAGGTTATTCAAGCCAACCTTAAAATAGCTCAGTCCAGACAGAAAAGCTATGTAGATAGAAGAAGGAAACCTCTACAGTTCCAAGTAGGAGATTTTGTCTATCTCCAAGTATCTCCTACCAAAGGTGTTCAGCGTTTCGGCATAAAAGGGAAGTTAGCACCCCGATATGTCGGACCCTTCGAGATCCTTAAAGTCTGTGGCCTAGTGGCTTACAAAATTCACCTTCCATCTCAATTGGCTGCCATTCACGATGTTTTCCATATCTCTCAACTTAAGAAGTGTATTAAAGTACCCACGAAGATCATTGAAACCCGTGCCATTGAGATTGAACCTGATCTATCTTACACCGAACAACCTATCCAAATCTTGGATACCAAGGAGAGAGTCACTAGAAGGAAGAAGATCAAAATGTATAAGATCTTATGGGATCATCACACCGAAGAAGAAGCAACTTGGGAAACGGAATCCTATCTCCAACGAAATTTCCCAACCTTCCTTCCAACCAATTTCCAAATCTAATCGTCCGATTCTATTCTGCTTCAGAATCTCGGGATGAGATTCTTTTTAGGGGGGGAGGCTGTGACATTCAGGTAATTAGAAATATAGACACTAGGTTTTAATGTGAAAAGTATATGCTTGCTATGGTGTATGTGTGTAGTACAAAGGAATAGTGGTATAATTGTAATTCTGTTAAATATAGGCCCTTTAGTGATAATTGGGTAAGAATGGGAGATAGCATTAAAACCTAGGAAAAATATAATACTAGGTGTCAAATTTATATTACCATAGGAAAGAAAGTGCAAAAGGTAGATTAAATCCTAAGAAAAATAGGTCTTTAAGTGAAAGCAGGGACCTAAATGTGATTAATGTAAAAATATGGGTTCTTTTATGCAAAATAGTTGAAATATGAAAGTAACTTTCAAATTTACTTAGGGCCAAAATGTAAGAATGCAAGTCATCATGAAATCACATGAAAACTTGTAAACATACCCAAAATTACATCAAATCCATCTTGGTAAGGACAAAAGTAATTAAAATCCACCTTTACTCAAAAATTTAACATGTAAAGATGTAAAATTTGGCTTTTTGAACTTGAACCTTAAAACAATATTGTAGAGTTTGAAAAACTCTACAACTTTCATTTTGGGCATTTTCTCATTAAACCTCTAGATCAGTAGGAAATCTTTCTTTACCAAGAGGTCCCTAAAATTCTTGAGATTTCCAAACAGGTCCCCCGGACCCCTCCCCTCTCTTCTTCTTCCTCGGGCACGTGCTCTACTTTGCCTTCCCCTGCCACCGGCGCAGTGCTTCACCCCTGGCCGCCGCTCTGCCACCGCCACCGCGCCACCTCCTGCTGGGATGACCCCCACGCGTCGTCCTCTCCCTTCCCCGGCCCTGTTTCCCTCCCCTGCTGCCCTCCTCCGCACACGCCACGAGTTTCCCGAGCCACCGCCGGCCGCCACATCATCATCGCCATTGCTAGCTCCTGTTCGCATCCACAGCACCCCTCCTGGCCTTAACGCGCGCTCAACGACTGCTCTGTGATCTTGTGTACGCGCTGCTGCACTTCTTTTCCACCACGTTCTTCTTTTCCTGAGCTCATCTCCTCACCGGACCTCCGCCGCCCCCACTGCCCACCGTCGTCAGCCACCCTCGCTCCCTCTGGACCCCAATCCAGCACTGCTAGAGCACCGCCGTGACCCACGGGTGCTCTCCAGCCCGATCAATTCCATCCTCCCGCATCCGAGCCTCGTCTTCCACAGCTCCGGCCAGCACAAGTTCCGCCGCCGCCTCCTGCTCACCGTGGACAGGCCGCCGCAGTCATCCCCGCACCACAACAACCCCCCAGCTAGACTCCTCTCAATCCCGTGAACCTCTACAACCCCTCCATTGGTTCCCTAGTGCACTGCATCGCTCCCCGACGCTCGCCGGCGTTTACCTCCGCCGCCAACGTCACCGCTCCCGCCAGTTGCCCCTAATCCGAAACTTATGTTCCCAATTGATTGCACCAATACCTTCCCCACGACTCACTGGAGCTCATGCACAGGTCCTTTACCGACGTCGGCCGCCGGAGCATCACCGTCGTTGTTGACCCCTCCGCCGCCGCTTCGGGCTCTCATCGAGATCCCCTTTCCCGACCACCTCTACCCTCGCCACGTGGCTCAATCTAACTGTCGTAAGCCCCTGAAGCTCTCCCTCCCCTCGGACCTCGCCGCCGGTGACCCTCCTCGCCGGAACACGGCCGTCCCACCCCTGCTTCCCTTTCACCTCTGGCCAAGGACCTCGGGATTAAAAGAATTGAAAGCCTAGGGGGGCTATCTGCAAGGCTTAAGACTCATGTGAATAGTGCCTTAGGGACCCCCTTGTGTTATTTATGCTAGCAACTTTAAAATTCCATATCAATTCAAGGAAAAATCATAAAAATGCAAACTAAAATTTGTTGGAATCCTCATTTTAAGATCTACAACTTTACTTATAAGTTAACTTTTAGTTTCTCAGTAGTTTGTGCATTAATTTAAATGCTAAGTTTAATTAGTTGTAGGCTAAGAAAATGCATAGTAATTAGCAGAAAAAATGGTAAAAATGTGAAACCAATTGTGTTAATCTTGTTTTGACATGTAGTACTTAGAAAAAATATTTAACTTACTATTTATATAACACTTTTGTAATGTTTAGGTTTAAACTTAAATAAAGCTTAAATGATTTAATGCATTCAATATGTGTAGTTTTAAATACTCAAAAGTCATGATATTATTTTGAAATGTTGGATTTGAATGGTATAACCCATATCTTGCATGTGTATATGGATCTAAATAATATCTAATAAGTAGCTTTATTATTAATTATCCTTGTAGCACGATCCCTATAGAAATAAAATCTTGATAAGTTGACAATAAACTTGAATATAACTTAATCTATAATTGATAAAAATTTCAACCCAATGCTATAGAAATTTATTTGGGCATGTTGCCTAATGACGCTAACTAAGTTAATGTACACCCGATAAATGACTGCCCAGTAGAGAAGTAAACGATATGTGTAATAAGTATTTTTCTATTGGATTACAACTTTATCGTGAAATAAAATGAAAGTATATGCAATCATTAACCTACATCTTTGTATATCATATAGACTCGACGACCCTCGCCGACGGGGACTACGAACTGATCCCGGAACAAGAAGTAGAGCTTTCTGAGGACCCCAGGAACACCGTCGAAGATCTAACTGAAGCTCTGAACCAAAGTTCGGAAAACTTTGACACTACTGCCCCCAACCCCACTCAAGAAGGCAAGCCCCGGACATCACCCCTACTTTATTTACACTGCAATCTATGTTATTTATTACCTATCTATGCATTACGTTCATAGGAATTGTATGAGAAACCTTAGTTGCATTTTCCTAGGAACCTTGAATATTACCACTTGAGTTCAATTAGCCGCTCCGCTAATAGGACCGGTAGAAGTCGGGTGATTTCCTGACACTCACGCGATATAGGAGTTATAATGTTTACATTCCTGTAATCACTATAAGGATGACGGACGGGATTTATGTGAGGTATCAGTGTTGATGAATTTGATAACGTCGCAGTGTGTGATAGCGGTGGTTAAGCGTTTGAAAGTACTAGCCACATGCCGCGAAATATGGTAAGCGGTAAGCCTAGTAACCAATCGGCCTGAGGAGTGGATATACCTCCCACCACTCGTATTTGGTTTTTCCTGTTACTTGATTCGACGCGTGGGAATACGTGTTGTAGGGCAACTAGGAGTACGGTCGTGTAGTCGCTCTACAGACGTACGTTCTGCACATTGGATGTGCGTATGGTCCTGCAGTCGCTTGTGGTGGATCTGATCCACGAGTCAGAATGAAAGGCAAACGGTTGCTTCGGAACCATCGTTGGATGTTCCAAGCGTGTGAGTTAGGTTTACCCTTGCAAGGCTGAAATTCGATTCAGGAATCGTCCGTTTCTCACGGAGATTGAGACTGCTTGATCCCTTTGCCGCATAGAGTAACAAGAGCAACTTTGTGATTATTAAAGATGATGTTGGCTAAAGTTTCTACCCTCCTTGAATAGTTATAGGTGCTTATCTAGAATGGATAATCATATAGAATTTGAAAGCTAAAATTTGAAATTAAGGATCTACTCTTTCTTACTTTTCAGCTGAAAACTTTACCCATAACCAGTAAAGCCTTCATAAGTCTAGTTACATGGCTAAGTATACCATGAACGGGTAAGCCTTGCTGAGTATTAGCATACTCAGTCTTGCATTGTGACTTTTTGTTCACGTAATCCCCCTGACGATCCGGCTCTGCTTATGCCATGGCCTTACCCATTGCCCGAAGGTTGGTCTGTGGAGTGGGATCTGTCCCCGGCCAACACAGATCCTACCAAGTGATATCATATCAGGGCTAGCATGATATCCGTACTGACGATGTGTACAGTGCCCGTGTTTTAAACTCCGCTGCCATGACTTGAAACTTAACTCGTTTTGTAATAATTTCCCTCAGTCGGGAACTGATGTTACTTTTAAACACTCATGTAATATACCTACCTGTGATGTAAAATGTAGTGGCAACTGTATCTCTGGACTCGCCTTCGTGCGAGGTACCTTGTTTGATCCTGCAATCGGTGGTTTATCGGGACGTTACCCGACAGGCCAAGGGGTTATACTGTTTGAAGTACGTTGGAGCCCTCGAGAGTGGACTCGCGTACTTGAGCCGGTGTAATTCAGGTTGGTTCTGCCACACGCACTTCTTCGGATTCATCTTAAGCCCGAACCTTCTGGTTCATTCTAGAACTTGCCGTACGTCTCCCAAGTGTCCTTCAACCGATGCAAATTTAACCACGATGTTGTCAATATATATCTCCACCAACTTGCCGACCAGATCGTGAAAGATGTAGTTCATGGCACGTTGATATGTGGCGCCGGCATTCTTCAACCCGAAGGTCATGACCACATACTCGAACTATCCTACTGCCCTGGGTACTCTGAACGCGGTCTTGTGTATATCCTCCGGAGCCATGAAAATCTGGTTATAGCTGGTGTTGCCGTCCATGAAACTCAAAATCTTGTTACCGGCAGCTGCGTTGATCAATGTCTCCGCGACAAGCATCGGGTATTCATCCTTCGGTGTAGCTCTGTTGAGGTCTCTGAAGTCCACGCAGACTTGCCATTGGCCATCCTTCTTTTGCATAGGTACAACACTTGAAATCCACTCGGCATACCTGCACAGCCTGATGAATCCTGCTTCTAGCATTTTCTCCACCTCTTTCTTGACTTCTTCTAGAACTTCAGCCTTCATTTGTCGTGCTTGTTGCTGAAACGGCTGAAATCCCTTCTTGAGAGGGAGCCGATGCTCGATGATGCTCCTGTCCAACCCAGGTATTTCCGTGTAATCCCAGGCGAAACAATCTGCGTACTCATTTAGCAAAGTAATCATCGGCTCTTGTAGACACGGACTTAACTTTTTGATGATAAATGTTGGTCATGGCTTATCCCCAGGACCAATATCAACCTCTTCGAGCTCGTCAGCCGACGTAAACCCATATCCTAGCTTTCTGTCATCTATCAAGTCAACGCTGCAAATGGACAAAGAATGTGACAAAAAGAGTTTCGGCCGATCGTTAAGATCGGCCGCCTTATAATCTTCATTAATCCTTGAAACTTTACAATTGATGTATGGCCGGCTGCTAGAGCGGGCCTCTTTGTAACTGCTACAATTATGCAATACACTTATCATCAAAAGTGTACATTTTATTTTTTGGGGCCTCGCCAAGTGCGTCAGAACAGCTCGCCCTTGATGTTTCATCTACTCTGTAAGGCCAGTGGATAAGACCAGCCTCACCCCCATTTTTTATAGCCTCCACGCGATCACAGCCTTCCAAGCTGATTCCTGAAATCGGCTCTTGATCTTCTGCATCCCAAATGCTCATGGCGGCGTGTGAAATCTCGATCGAGTCATCCGCATGAACCACCTCTACTTCGTCTCCGTCCCATTGAATCAGACATTGGTGCATCGTTGAAGGAATGCAGCAATTGGCGTGAATCCAATCTCTCCCAAGTAGGACAGTGTAGGTACTCTTGCTGTTGATGACGAAGAAAGAGGTGGGGACAGTCTTGCTTCCCACGGTCAGATCCACACTAAGGATGCCCTATGCCTCTGATGTTTGGCCGTTGAAATCGCTCAGCGTGATGTTGGTCTTGATTAGATCTCCAGTGGAACACCCCAACCAAGGCAGCACTGAGTATGGCATTATGTTGACCGCTGCACCGGTGTCGACCAACATCTTGTTGACAGGCTGGCCGTTGATGTAACCTTTGAGGTATAAAGCCTTCAGATGCTTATAATTTTTTGCTCAGGGCTTCTCGAATATGACTGGCCGTGGCCCCAAGTCAAGCTGGGCTACTGGTAACTCTTTATGGCCTTAAGCGTGGAACTCCGCAGGGAGTACGAATACCATATGCATGTCAGCTGATGTCTTCGCATCGGTTCTTGTTGGCTTAGGACGCCACTCTTTCTTAGGAGGGCGTGATTCCCTTTTCTGGGTATGGTGAACCTTATCTGCCAAATCCGGGCGCGCATTTCTTAGCATCTCGAGATATCTGGCCTCGGATTCCTCCAGATTGCGCAGCCGCTGTACCCTGCATTTCTGGGAACGGTTAAGTCCATCAGGGCACCAGCGTGGCCGATGACATTTATCCTCCTCCTCTTCGAAGTCCTTCCTTTTGCACAGTGGCTCAGTTTGCTCATGCTGGGGCGAGACAGGTCCCAAACGCCAAACACCGAGACCCCTTCTGCATCACACTTCCGAGATCCGCACTCCAGGCAATCCTTGACAGTAGGCAATCGGCTCATACCGGAGTCCTAACAATACTTGAAGAACAGGCAATGCCAATGATCACACGTATCTCCCCGCTTCTTCAAACTTTTCCCAGTACGACGCTCATACTCTTCATCCTCCGATTCACGCTAGAGATGTTACTGGTACTGGTATTCATACTTTTCGGGGAGATCGGAAGAACCCGGCCGCTAATTCCTAACGTGCCTTACTTGCTCTTCCGTGATGTATCCCTTTTCCCCCCTTTGGGGCCGATCGCAGGGATCAGCCTCTTCATTTCTTGCATAGCGACGTGGTGCAGGCCCTGCCATATTGATGCCAAATGCAAAATCCAATTGTCGTCTCGCAGATCGGTCACAACCCTCTACCATATTCACGCTTGGGAAAGACTGGGTGTCGACCTTCATGGCATATTGACCTAAGATCAATCGGCCTTATTCAATAGCCGATTGGATCTGTCGACGGAGTTCTTTGCAGTCACTGGTGTTGTGGGTGAAAGAATGATGCCATTTGCAGTATGATCTCCCTTGCAGCTCTTGTGCTGTAGGAAACTTACAGCCTTCAGATAACTTCAACTGCTTTTCCTTCAGTAACAGATCAAATATCTGCTCAACCTTGCTCACGTCGAAGTCAAACCCCTTTGCAGGTCCTTGCTGCTTCACCCACTTATAGGACACGGGATTTGCCCCCCCCGAGTCCACTCTGCAACTACTACTTCTTGATCATCCCCAGAATCTTCAGCGTCTTCTGCGTCAATCAATGTTACCTGACGCTTGAACCTCTCCTAGTACAGTTCTAGGTGGCGCTGCTCATATGATGTCAACTTCTGCACTAAGTGCGCCAAAGAATTAAACTCCTACTAGTCCCAAGGATGCCAACTTGACCGTCTCCTTTTCTGAAATTCGGGTCGAATAGCATCGATTCTTGACTTCCCTGAAGCGCTGGATATACTCTGCCACAGATTCCCCTCGTTTCTGTCGGACTTGTGCCAGATCAGCAATCCCAGCCTCCGCAACTTCCAAGTGGTATTGTACGTGGAACTGCTCCTCCAGCTGTTTCCATATACGGATCGAGTCAGGACCCAATGAAGTGTACCATCCGAAGGCTGGCCCTGTTAGAGACTGCGAGAAGAACCTTACTCACAGAGGATCCGACACTGAGATTATCCCTAATTGCACCAAGTATCGGCTCACATGCTCAATAGAGCTGGACCCTTCCGACCCATTGAACTTGGTGAACTCAGGGAGCCGATACTTGGGTGGCAGAGGGATTAAGTCATACTCACTTGGATATGGCTTAGTATAGCCGATCGCTCGCCTTTTCGGTAAAATACCAAATTGATCCCTTAAGATGGCACTGATTTGGTCTACTGTCTGAGCTCCTAGGGCTGAGTGCGTGCTGTCATGACTCGGCCCGGTGGCGTAAGCAGCTAGCCATACTGGTTTATCGGCATCTATTCTGGAAACTCCTCCAGCTGCCCTCTGCATCGGATGTACCGAATTATTGTTGTCCGGTATATATGCACACATGTACCCATGTGGGATCTCCTTGGGCGGCTCGCTGAAGAACTGGTGATCCACAGGGTCACCTCCCACCTTGTAGACGACATAAGCCAGTGAACTGTGTGAATCTGGAGCTGCGAACGCATAAGGCAGCAGTGGTTTGGCCTGGAAAGGTTCTCCTTTGTAACTCCCCAGGGTAGGCCCCGTTGGAGAGTACTGATGCTTCATGATTTCCTAGACCACGCGCAGCACGACACGCTCAAAAGCATTCACTAGGCTCTCGGATTGCCGATGCAGTGAATGAGCCACCATGTAGTTCACCTCCTGGCGCAGAGCTCTGGTACGATCCTCTGAAGGGGTGGATAGGTCCACGTCATCAAGGGCGCCTTCAGGTGAGAACCCTTTCCACCTAACGCCATGGTAGCGGGTTCTCTCAAAAGAGCCAATGAGATCGGCTTCGAAGAGAGCCTTGATCTCATCGTACTTCTGTTTGTGCTCAGCAGGCAGCTCCTCGTACGTGATTGGATTCTCCCTTGACATCCCGGCCCCGTTGGAGGGTACATATTTATAGTCTGGAGACTTGCTTCTCCTAACCAATCCTAACTGACTACAACATGAATTCTGGCTATCTCTATCTAAACTAACTTAAACGCACACACCTATCTAGATACATAGCCAATCTGGCCTTAAACCGCCCGCGCAGGGGGCCGATTCATAAGCCCATTACAATTGTCCTTTGAGCCCATCTTGCTCGCGGCCCACCTTCTGGTCCAGCCAAATTATGGCGATAACACTAGTATAAGCTAATTTGACGTTTTTCAGGAGATGTTGTGTTTTTCTTACTTGTATAGCTTCTTAGATCATCTCCAATATATTACTCATATCTCACACCCAAAACACTCAATCTCCATTACCAACAGTTACTTTTATGTTTTTATGTTTTTAGTAATGGTTGCTGCAGCAGACTACCAAAATTCAATCACCAAGAATAGAGTAGAGGGATGAATGTCTTTCGTTTAGGTGAGAGGGACGTGTGTTTCGGTGATTACCAAAAATTTTTAGGTAATGGGTATTGGATTGGTAATCTGCTGGAGCACTTTAATCACCAAAATATCAATTTTTTTGTATTGGAGAGAGGGATGGTAATATGTTGGAGATGCTCTTGGACCTTTCATCTTTTACCTTATATGGTAAGAACTTGACATCAAAATTGTAAACTACTACAACTCCCATCCTAGCAATAAGTTCATATTGACTCTTCTCTACCACTTGTAGCTAATATGAGTCAACGGATTAGAGTGAGACTAGCTCATGTCTAAGTTTTCAACATCATGAAGTTTATATCCTCTATATCGGCAACCTGATATGCGAGTATTTGCCATTTCTTAGATCTTATAGGAATGAAGGGTCTGATTGATTTGGTGCATGAGTTGGCAATGATTATTTTATATAAGTGCTCGTGGAGTTTAAACAAATGCAAGAAGTAGTGACATAACCGGTGGTGACAATAAAGCAAGAATGTCATTGTAATGGTAAATGGAATATTTGTTAACAAATAAAAAGGATTAGAAGAGGTATTTGGAATGTCGTTATGTGTAATACGTGATAAGTAAATAAGAACTTTTTATTATGATTGAATAAATAAACACTTTTCATGTGGTAAAATCAATGATTGAGATATAAGAGATACCTAAGAAAATACTAAATATGTGGGACCAGTACCAAATTAGATGGGGTCGGTAAGGACATTAATTAACTTTTTTTTCAATTTTTTCAAATCATAAAATTACCATTGCCTTCAAAAATTATTTTTCTAATTCACAAGTTAGATCAATGGCGAGCAATAATCAATAAAAATAGTACCACCTGGTACTTTCCGACCATTGTAACAAGACTCTAAGTAAATTTTTGTGTGTGAAAGAGTGAGAGGAAAAAAGTTCATGAATAGGAGTTTTGAAAGGAAGATCTCCCAAGACCTCACACCTTATTTTCTTTCTATTTTTCCTTTTTGAAAAGCATGCTCCCTTCATCCTAAAACATAGCTAGTCTTAACGTAATTGTTTTCCTATAATGTTGTCATCACAAGTTTCTAAGGACACATTGAGCCGTGAACTGTTAGATATACCCCTTACATCTATCCTCTTTCATTCATGTTTAATTTGCCTATTTATAAACACATTTGGTACTATGCTTGCAGGAAAAATAGTGGATAAGTAAGTGCAGCATGAATATTTAAGGGTTCATTTGGGAGGGCTTTTACCGGTTTCGGCTTCACTTGCTTTTGCGCAACTCGAGGTATTGTAGCGTGAAATCATTTTGTAAGCCGAGGTAAAAATAAATTAGAAGCCGGACGAAGCTATTTTTTTTAGCTTCACCGGTGAAGCCATTTTAGGAGAAATGCTCCTAAACGATCCCTTGATTTGATTGTATGCAAATAAATTTGGACCTTAGATCACACATGTAGCAAGATAAAATAAATGAAGAACAATTTAGATCTTCAATGGCTCCCCTTATATCTTCTCTATTCTACTACCTAAAAGGAACTCAAGATTTGTTTCATCATCTCATTCTTTGTTAACTCATTGTACCCACATCACTCTTCATTCGCCACAGTGGTTCCTAATCCAAGTTTCGAAAAAGAAAGAAGCTATCCGCGCCTTTGCTACCGATCCCGTGATCACGATTGCAAGCTGTGGTGCCAATCACCACGCAAGGCAGCAAGTTGACGAGGGCACGCTGTCCTCACGATTCCAAGCCACGATACCAAACAACTATGTAGGATAGTGAGAGGAAGAAGGTATGCATTCAATACGCGTCACCGATTGCGTCTGCCAGTACTGAGATCGCCATCGGTTTTTCATTTTCTGTAAGCGCACGCTGGCCTAGTATTCCACATGTCCGGCTAGCAGATCGATCAATAGAACGTCCGTCCAGATAGCAAGCAAGCCATGCCACTCGGCATTGAGGTAGATTCGTGTATAGCGGCTAGCTGTCATCTCCCGTCCTCTCACTTCTTTTGCTAATTTTTGTTTCATTTCAATAGTTATCAGACAATTTAGTAGATTTGTTCAAGAGTACATTCTATCTTAGGATGTTAATACTTAGAATTGCATACTGCTTGATCCCGCGCATGATCCGAATGCATGTTGCTCCATCACTAAAGAAAACACGACTTACACCTGGACGATCATGGTTGGTTACTAAAGAGGTGGCTAGTAACCTCGCTCGCAGCACCGACAGAAGAAGGGCATTAGCGGGTGGTAGTGGCCTGGCGTGGAGTTGCAGTACGGTAGTCGGGGTGCAAATCAATGCAAGCACGCGTTGAGAGTGGCAGCAGCACTGAGAAGTTGCTGTGACTCGCTCATGGACGTCGTGTAGATTGATCAGGTTTACATCTACTCATGGCCGTCTTCAAGCAATCGATTTGGAGGTGCCGTATGTCGATTGCCTTGTTACAGTTTGGTAAGACGTAATATGATATTCCTACCATGAGTATGACCAACTATTAAAGAAACACAGATGATTTTCTGCACTCTACATTTTTATTTCAGGTTCACATTTGTTTAGACGATGACTATGTGAAATTTATCAAATACTCTGTATAGTCGTCTTGGAGTAAAGTTTTCTGAACTTACCTTCCACCCACGAACTTACAAGAAATTCAAACAATGTTCTCAGAATTACATGGATTGCAATTTCTTTTTACTAGCCGTCACATCTCTCTACCGAATGGGTTGATGCTCGGATTAGCCATCGCTGCCACTGCTTGCAGAGTCCAAATTAGACCCTACAGCGATGTACGGTTTCACGGTCAACGATTGAAGCTCTGGACAAAAGGAAATCACCTGAAATTCAGAGAACGGTTTCACGGTTCCACCACAACGTTGCCTAGTCTGAGGAGAGTCCACGGACCACTGCCCTCGTTTCCCTTCCCCCCCTCTTGTGGGCCGGTTCTCTCCACCGCCTTCATCCAGATCCACGCATCCTTCCATCCGCCGCAATCCCGGCCTCGCCTTCCTCCCGATCGCCGTCGTCCTCATCTAGTCTGGACCGGACTCCCAATTCCCAACTCCGCCCTGCACCGCTGCACGTGAGGAGGTAAGGCGAATCGATTCGCGTCTGTACTAGCTTGCGCGGCGCGCCCGTGCGACCGGCTGCGGCCCGCTGGCGTGCGGCACGGGACGCATCCTCGCCGTGGCCCGTGGAGCTGCGGGAGGCCCCCGGTCCGGCAGGCGCAGGGAGATTCGGAGGGGGAGGGAGACAGACAGGCAATCAGGCCACACGCCACGCAGGTTGTTGATCTTTTGCCTCCCAAGTACCCATCCACCTCACCGTTTCAATGGAACTTTGAATAATTTGCTCAAACTGAAATCTGATTATGTATTTATGTTTACACCGCATCTTGTACTAGTAACAGTTAATTCCCCCATTGTCCATCTGTTTTCTTGAGGGTTTGTTTCAACCAAACCACCACGTTAGCTTGGCCTGGCCACTGGTATGGTGATTTAAAGATCGTATTTATAATTTCTGAACTTGGGTGTGAAATTGGTAAGAACCTGACCGGACAGATGGATGGATGGCAAATTGACAGTCATTTCTGTTGTGCAGCCTTGGTGCAAGGATATGTGTATGCACTTATGCAAGCGTTCATATCGGGATAGTGAATTGTTAGTGTTTGATACTTCAAATGTATCCAAGTCTGCATGGGTGTGCACCAGAAGGGCATAACTTAGTGCTTAATTCAACTCAAATCGTAGTGCCCTCTCTTTGGAAGTGAAAGCGTGTCATGTGCCTCAACTAGGACCTTCACTTGGTGCAGCAGAGTGCTTGTGTTCTGCGCTGGGGATGATTACTTGGTACATTTGTAATATAGCGGCTTATATAGATCTAATTGGAAGATGAGTAGTTCATAAATTTTTATTGGAAGATGTGTTGCGAATTTTGATTTGCATTGACTTAACCTGGAAGTTGCCTGTGCTTTTTATAACAATAAATATGGATGAAGATTCTTCACTGAAGGATCAAAAACCAGCTATCAACTTTTCCACAGTTAAGCTGGTTAAGATAACGTCTTCTGTTGTTTTGCTTGCTTGTAGAATACCATTATAATTATATGATTATATAATCTAGCTTCATTGCTGAATGCAGATAGTAATTGCTACATATGTGTAGTCCCATGCTACTAATTCTTCTCATACCTTTCAGTGATTCCTGTGCAGTTTGGTGAAGATGACAAATACAGAGAACTTGTTCAAGATGGCAAATGCAGACACAGATACAGCTGCACTACACAAGGAATGGGATGATGCTCTGTGCCCAATATGCATGGACCATCCGCATAATGCTGTCCTTCTGTTGTGCAGCTCCCATGATAAAGGATGCCGATCCTACATATGTGATACAAGCTATAGGCATTCAAATTGCCTAGACAGGTTCAAGAAAATGAAAGTGAATGATGGGGAGAGTTCTTCACACCCAAGCTCATCCGTGCCTGGGGGTACAAGAAACCAAAATGCTGTCCAGAGATCTCGTTTTGGTCTCACTAGAGAGAGCCCCAGGTTACTCATAGACATATCTGAACCTAATGAAGCTTCCAATCGTCAAGATGCCATAGCTGGAGAACAGGAAGAAAATAACTACAATGAAGGCCCAGATTTGACATTGGAAGCTCAGGAGGTGACCAGTGGCCCTTTGGAGTCAAATGACGTGTCGAGCTCAAACCAATTGTTGTGCCCACTGTGCAGGGGCACCGTTAGTGGCTGGAAGATCATCAAAGAAGCCAGACAGTATTTGGATGAGAAACCGAGAGCTTGCTCACGGGAAGCCTGCACATTTTCTGGTAATTACAGGGAGATTCGTAGACATGCCAGAAGGGTGCATCCCACAACAAGGCCTGCTGATGTGGATCCATCAAGGCGCCGTGCGTGGCACCGCCTGGAGCATCAACGGGAGTATGGTGACATAGTGAGTGCAATCAGGTCCGCGATGCCTGGGGCAGTTGTGTTTGGTGATTATGCTATTGAAGGTGGTGAAATGTTTTCACATGACCGGGAAACCAGCGGCCCAAGTGAACCAAGTGGATCTCTGCTGACAACATTTTTTCTATTTCATATGCTCAGCAGTAGTCCGATTAGATCAGGTGATGAGCCAAGAGGTGCATCAAGGGGCCTGAGAAGGCAGAGGCGACGTTATCTGTGGGGAGAGAATTTATTAGGTCTCCAATACGATGATGATGATGAGCAGGAGGATGAGGAAGAGCACGACCTAGATGAAGAGGTTCAGAGACCGAGGAGTCGCAGGAGGTTCATAAGATCAAGATCAGAAGAGCGAGCATAATGCATGTGTAGCTGTGGTAATTACATCCTTAACAGCTGTGAAGTTCTTTTACCAAGAACTCATGATGACACCTTGCATGATATTTTCCATGCCAGTGGAGATGCGGGTGATGTGCTTTGTCATATTGTTAAAATGCTGTGCATATCCCTGCAATCGAAGACCAAAAAGCGAGTGGACCTCAAGTTCAAGTTTGGATTAGTCAAATGGGTTCGGCACCATCCATGAGGCCCTCTTCATTGTGACACTCAGGGAGAACATTTATTCTTAGGGCACAGCTGACAGCTCTATCTCATTAGAAGTGACCTGGAAGTTTGGTGTTTGGAGATGCTCGCTCCATCACAGCTGGAGCTGTTGCTGATGCACCATGTGTTGTTTATTTTTCGTGTCACCTGCATCTGTTCCGGTTGATATCCTTGTTCAACTGAAGTGAGCAGAGTCGCATTTCCTGAAACGATGGTTCACATTATGTGCATACTTGTTACCAACCATTTCAGACCACTGGCAGACTTTGTGTGCGTCTGTTCTTGTAATTCAAATGGTTGCCACCATTGGCTTGTCAATCCAAACCATACGAAAGTTTGATGGACGAGGATATCTATCACTGGTCTCTGTGGTTTGTGAACTCTACCGCTGAGCAGGTGCATATTTTTATGCAGAGAGGCTTTTCTCCAATGAATGACAGTTGTATTTGATATTTGAGGAGGACCTTAATTATAATGCTTAGTGAAACTGTTTCTGAAACTTAGTTCTTGGTTAGCTGATTTTTATTTTAATAGAATCCACAAACAAAGTTCACAAATCACACACACGTCAGCTGACGTTATTTTAATATTACTGGCAAACAAAATATTTAGCTAAACTTGATCTGACTGTTGAACAACCTGTGTCATTTTCAGAGTTACTTTTCTATAACATTTGAGAGAAGTGTAGCAAACACACGGCTTCTAAACTGGCCTTGCCTGATTAAAAAAAAAACTGGTCTTGCCACCATCAAGAGCAAGAAGCCACCCAATCCAACCATCTGGCTTGCCAAGCCAGATGCTTCTGGTAGATGAATTAGAAGTTTTGTCGAACTTGGGTTATTTGTCGTCAATTTCAGCTCACAGATGTTTTAGCTTATCACAAAACAAAAAGGGAGTTATCTGGCATCCTTTCCTTAGTCTTCGCCCATAACGACTACTTTCTCCGTCCGGTAATGTAAGATATTCTAGCAATTTTAAAACAGATTAAGGGAGAGAATAAAAGACGCATGACCCCTTCTTAATACTTTATTTGGTTGTTATTTTGCTAATTTTATAACTAGTTAGGAATAATTAGTTTTCAAAAATATTTTAGGACACCTTATATTTGGGTACAAATTTTGAACCGTTGAGTACCTTACATAACGGAGGGAGTAGATTTTTCTCTGCCCATAATGGAAGGTACAAAAATGTAGGTGCAGTGAGATCAGTTTGCCACCTTGCCACCAATCAAGTAGTCAAGAATCATTTGGATAGGTGGTGCCTGTTAAAAGTTAAAACCATTGCTGATGTATTTATTATAGCTAAGATTTAATTTGGGATGTACATGAACTATATTTATGGGTTTTACAGGTGCACCACCTTACATGCATGCTGTGCACACTTGCAAGTGCATTCTTTTCACACTAACCTAATGCAAAGTGCAAGAGAGAGAAAGTGGAAGGACCTAACCACAAAATAGCCCCACCATGTTCCCCCTCCTCCCAGTTTCAAAACCGAGAAAAAAAATAAAAACGAAAATCCCATCTTTTTTCTTCCAGGAAAGAGGCTCCGCCGCGCTCGGGCGAGCTCGATGGTCATACATCATCCCGGCGCCAGCGCAGCCCCGGCCTCGTCCGTCGGCGACGACGACTTCCACTGGGATGACGCGGCCGAGGCGGAGCTACAGGCCATCGAGGCCGCCTATGCCTCCGCCAAGCGCCGCCGCCTCCCCGACTGGACCTCCCCGTCCCCTTCATCCCGCCCCCGCTACAGCCAAACCCCGGTTTCCGGCGGATACAGCCAAATCCCGGTTTCCGGCGGATCGACGCCGTCGTGGGTGCTCACGCCCCCTTCCTTCCAAGGTGCGGTTCCCCTCTTCTCTGCTATCCCTTTCCCATTCTTGGCATCGCGGAATTGAACAACCCTCTTGGTTCTTGAAAATGGGGGCAAGAACCCCCCTGATGCGAGGTGATGCCTCTCGCCTTGAGTCTTTGGGGCACAAGAATTGCTTCTGTTACCAACTCGTCGCGCACTGGGTTCGGATGATTGCCTCACAGTGGGTACCAAAGGAGGTTTCTTGGTGCTAGAGTTGCATCACTTGTAAGAAAAATATTGCAGTTCCTTATTGACGGGTCAATAAAGCTCAGAGCTTGGGGCTCGTCGCGCACTTGGGGCTCTGAGCTTTATTGACGGGTCAATAAAGCTCAGAGCTTTATTGACCCGTCAATTCCTCAGTTGGCATCTCAGATACCATGTTGTAGCTTATGCATATCACGCTTCTTCTGTGATTGAAATGTGGATCTTATTTCCTTCCCATTCTGACTACAGGGAATGTGAGGGCAAGGCACCAGCCAATTTCATTCGGCGGTAAGATTGTTTACTGCAGGACATCTTCTGAGGTGGAGAAGGCTGCAATGGACATCTTAGGCAAAATTGAGGGCATCAAGGCCCCTGGTCCAGTTTCTCTTGGGTTTGATCTTGAATGGAGGCCCTTTGCGGGAAGAGGTTTTCTGTTCTTCTATCTATCTATCCGAATTTAGTGTACTATCTTCAACTAATTTAGCTGGAACAACATTTGGGCTTTCCTTTTTTTTCTATGAATGTTTCATGATGTCATTCTTGCAAGTAGTGTAATCTGATGGAACATAATGGTCACTGTGGTCTTCGCAGGAGAGCCCCCATGTAAAGTTGCTGTAATGCAGCTCTGCATGGAAAAGACTCTGTGCTACGTTCTGCATATCGCTCACTCTGGAGTACCACCTAAACTAAAATCTCTCTTGGAGGATAATTCATCCATTAAAGTAGGCAATTTTGCTCGGGTTTTATGTTGCTGCCCTCAGATGTTTTTCACATTTCCCCTATACTAAGCTCTGCTTTGATCAGTCAAGTCATTGCTCTGTGTCCTCTCAGGTTGGAATATGCATAGTCAACGACGCAAGAAAAATGTTGAACGATTATGATACCTGTGTACAACCATTGATGGATTTGTCAATCCTGGCAAATGCAAAGTTAGCTGGGCCTCCTAAAAGATGGAGTCTTGCTTCTTTAACTGAAATGATCACATGTAAAGAGGTATTTTGACAGTATTAAGTTTTTCCCCCTCACTTGCCTAGCTCTGTTTGTAATGTGTGAGAGGAAATTCTTTTTCTTTTCAGTTACTTAAGTTTGGTATTTTTTTAATTTCTAAAGTTACTATTTGGTAGACTGAAGTACAGAACCCCCAATTATTTATTAAATACTAACATTTCTGATAATAAATGTGAAACTGATCTTTTGGTTATTCAAGCATGCTTTCCTGGTTCCCTTGGACTTCAAATGTTGAAATGCTCTTTAACAACTGCAACTTTCTTCTAGTTGCCGAAGCCAAGCAACATAAGAATGGGAAATTGGGAGGCTGATGTTCTCACCAAGAAGCAACTTCAGTATGCTGCCACAGATGCTTACATCTCGTGGTACTTGTATGAGGTACATAAATACACTGATCAACTTATCCTCTCTCAATTGATTTTAACGTGTCCTGTTCTACCTGTTCTTGATGGCTATTTCTACTCTTCATTAGGCACTACAGAGTCTTCCAGATTGTAATGCTGAAGCTGAAATTGAGTCTGTAAAGGTATCATAGGTTCAAATGCACATTCTTCTGGGAAATGTGTTGCTAATCTATTTGAATATTCCCGGTCATCTTTTGTCTTCACATCTCAATCAGGTCAGCACCATCGATTTCCCTGTCTTTACCCTAGAAACCGCAAATTTCGTTTTCATCTCTACTAGAGGGTAATAGTTCCTTAGAACTAGTCTTTGTCATCAATGCCAAGGCAGGTACTGGTAAATGTACCTGTTGAATGATGGGAAGTATTGGATTTACATGGAGTCACTCCTTTCAATACATGATTTTTCAAATGAGTAGCGTACTTTATAATTAAGAGTCAAGGTTTATATTTTTCCTTGGTAAGCAAAAATGGATTTGTACTGGTTGGATTTGGATCATACCTAAATTCTAGTGGATTTTCTGATTAATGAATTGAAGCTACATGAATTTAACTAGTTGGTTCCATTAATATTGTGCAGCAGAACCATCTGGGGCCAGTTACTGGTTCTTGGAGCCGTGGGCATGAGACTTTATGACGCCACGGTTTCTTAAGTTTAAAGAAGAAATGTCTTTATACTTTATGAACCTGTTAAATGTCAGTGTTAGTTTATAAGATACACAGAGAGTCTCCTATCCTTGATCTACTAACAAAATGCCTCTGTACAATTTGCCATCATTCATCACTCCATCTAAAGGTGCCATTATCGGTTCTATGCATGCAGGGTTGAGTAGGAAGATTTGCCATCAAAAGTGAAAACCGAAGGACGTTGAATTCATTGTGTTGTAACACCTGCAGTTTCTGCTTGTCATTTCTGCCTATGATGGCTTGTTTAGTGGAAAGCAGAACTGGAATGTAATTTTCTTTGTGTTGTCAAAATTCAATTTTCTGTATGATGAGAACCTTTCTATCCTCTACTTAATGCGAGTATGCGCAATTCTCTTGAGTATTATAAAAAAGAAAGACTGATTTGTAACTGAATGTACATTCTTTTGAAAGACTAGTTTGTAGATTGAATGTACATCTTTTTTTGCAGTTCTGGATACAGTTTGATGTACGCGGTGTCGTCTGAACTCCTATGTCTATATGAAGTGTAGAGTTGGGCCTTCTTGGCCCATTTGGCATATGTTTTGGGCATCGAGTCATCAGTCATATATGACCAGGACACCAATCTTTTCTCTGGACCGAAATGGCCAGGAAATTAACCTGACAATGAACATACTCAGCCTAGAATCCAGATCCTCACATTCTCTCTCTCTCTCTCTCTCTCTCTCTCTATCTCTCTCTCTCTCTCACACACACACGCACACACAGAACCTTTGTATTTGTCCAAATACCTAGCACGGCCCTCTAAAAAAACCTAGCACAGTAATATTAAGAAACAGAACCTCCTAAATATCAACCGCCTGAATCGAAGAATTTTACAATCGATGCCTTCTCAAGGCAGCAGTTGTGTTGATGCCTTCTCATTGCAGCAGTTGTTAGGGTAGGTCGTCTTTCCCGGGTTGGGAGGTGCGGCACCTTGGGTCTAAAAAGGATACATGGGCAGCGGTGTGGTTGTGTGGCGAGGCGCGGATAGAGGCAGTGGCACAACGAGCCGTAGGGTGGTGGTTGGGGAATGGTTAGCGCAGCGACAAAGATGAATCCAACCATGGAAGAGCTACTAAAAGACAAACACGGATCCAGCTATGGAAGAGCTACTGAAAGACAAAGGAAGATGATAGGTGGTGGAAGAGATGGATATGGACGAGGAGTCGAGGACAGCGGTCGGCGACAAACAATGGTAGAAAGTGAGAGGAGGAAACATGTTAGATCCAGGCCTAGAACAAAAAGAAAACGGTTCAAAACTTGAAGAAGATTCAACCACCATTGGATTCCTATCCGATGGTTGAAATACGTCAACTGTAAAAGATTTGGTTTACCGCTAAGTATAGTATTATCTCCTTAAGGACAAAAATCCTTTCCCTAGGAGTTTAAAGATATTCCCTAGCTATCATGTGCGCCGCACCAAAAAATAGATCATTTTCATCATCCGAAGAGGAAGGATCAATCACTTCATTCGTTACAAACTGATTAAACTCATCATCTGAACTCCATACCGTCGCGCACGAAGCCATACGAGCGCTGCGCCCCAGCGTCGATGTCACCGCGGCACCGCCCAGCACCAAGACGTCGATGGCGCGTTGGCAACGTCCAGCGTCCACCATCCAGGTTGCCGCGGCAGCGAAAGACCTGCAGGTCACGGCGGCGGCGGTGAAAGAAGACCTGCTGTCGATGTGTCGCGAGAAAAAAACAGCCAAAGGAGGCCAGGTCGACTGGACGCGAGAAAAAAAAGGCCAAAGGCCTGCAGGCCAAGGCGTCGATGCTCAACAGAAAAAAACGAGATGGCCCAAAGGCCTCAAGGCCGACGCGTCGGTCGATCTGCTGGAGAGAAAAATATTGGCCTATAGGTGGTTTGAATATGGATAGTCCGGAATTGAAGAGTGTGTTGGTTTTCTCTGCTAGTTTAGATAGTTGTCTATTTTTTAGAGACATCTAAACTCTATATTTAGCTAGAAAGAATAGCTAGGCTCTTGGAGTTGCTCTAAGAGTAGGAATGGGCATATACTTACATTAAAGATTGAGGGATGAGATGAATTTCCATGGGCAGCATTCCGAGGGAATGTTCTGATGAACGGAACTGCTTTCTTGAGATTTAGTTCAACTAAATACACCCTTAGTGTGCTCCCCTTATGAAACAAACCTATATCGTTTGAGTATTGCTATATGTGTATGATCAAGAGTTTGTAAGATTGGAGATGAGATGTTTTATATTCAAGATTCCATGCAATCTGGATTGATTTCCACATTAAGATCCTTTCTAGGGGTTTAGTTTTGATAAGATTGGCATACAGTACAAAGTCTTTCATATTTTCACACCCAGGTGCTATTGCCGATATGCCATCATACATCTTCAGTTGGCAGCGTAACAATTGGCACATTCTGGTCATAGTCACACATCTGCCGATTCAGATCCTGAGACCGTCAACATTTGGACCCACTGTTTTCCGGTGTACATGACACGTATTCAGGTTCAGAACATTTTCTTTAAGAATCATTCAGGCCATACCATTGGCGATTTGTTGAAAAATCTGGAGAACAATGCAGATATGCTCTCGTGGCTGGCTGACAGTACGCATGGGTCGGCCGCGCATGGACTGTTTTCTTGCATTGCTGGTTTCAGTCAAACAAACATTTTGGTCTCGGAATTTTTACCAGTCAAAGATTCACTCATGTATATTTATGCATAAGGATATATACCACTTCTGATCTTGTTTCATATAGATGTATGCTCGCACAAATCTGTGTACTGAGAAAGTGTATTCTAATGAGTAATTACAGGAAGAGGAGAAGAATCATCAGATTCCTGTAGCCGCCTACTCCACATGGGAAATCTAGTGCTATTAGTATATAAGCAGATGGAATCTTCCTCTCTATCTCGACCGTCCACTTGTTGCTGGTGCACGTGGCGCGCATCCATTGAGTTGGGTCACTTGCATGAGCACTAAGTATCACTTCTTGTCACATGGATTTGTGCTGGTCAAAGGGAACCACAAGGCATTGTGATCTTGTGCACAAGATTTGCCCACATGAACAATTCTCTTTGAACATGTTGTGTGCCATGTCATGTAAAAGGTGATGAAGAATAACTTTTTCAGAAAATAAAAAAGGCAGCGAAAAAAATAGGATATGTTGATTTCTTTGTGTGCTGTTTCAATTGGGATAGGGACTTTTCATTATTGGAGCACTATTTGGTTCCCCTGCATCTGTATTTGGTCTTGTCTAGTTCCAATATATTGAAGTCCACAAGGTGAGAATAGGAAATAATTTCTAATAATTAATACGAGTGCTACTTAACTGCAAATGTCAAGGATTTGAACTGTTTCGAATATAAACCCGTTATTCTTTAGAACACTGTTAATTTCTGCATATGTGTTTTTTGATGTTTTTTATATCTATGTCGACGCTCGACACTGTTACTGAGGACAACTATTTACACTAATCCCGATTTCTTGTCCACCAGGACTAATTGTTAGTTTTGATCTCGATCCGGATCGGTCCAACGACCGATCCGGAGTCCGTTACCGCGCCCCGATCGGGGCGCACAGCAAAGTCAATGGCATGTGGGCCCCCGTCGCGCAGCGCCACATTAAATAGAAGGTGGGGGCCGGGGCACACGGTACGAAGTTCGCCGCCGTGCCTAATCCCCACCAAAAACCCTAGTGATCCGATCCAAGGGGAGGCGCTGAAGCGACGGGAAGCGCCGCCGTCGCCTCTACACCAAGCACCGTCGCCGCCTCTGCGCCACACGCCACCGACACTGCTCGACTTCATCGCCGCCCGCTCGTCCTCGCCCTCGACTCCGGCTCAACTTCTCCAACGCCATGGCCAACAACGTTGAAGCCGGGACTTCAACCGGGGGTACGGAATTTTCTCTCTCTCTCTCTTTCTGTTTCTATCTAGATCAATCACAAATGATATCTTATTGGCTAATTACCGAGCTAATTCATGCTTAGTAGATCCTATGTTCAACACTAATCTCACCATTTTTATCTTCCAAGAATACGCCGGAAAACCGAGCATCTTTGCCTGAAGAATCTGGCGAAATCTGAATGCAGTGAACAAGCTATCATGCATCGTGCGTAATGCATGGAGCACTAAGAAAAGAGTGGCATGAACATGAAACCACACTAACCAGCTCGAGAGGCTGAGTGCAAGAATCCATCAATTGAATCTCTTATCCTTGTCAAAATCATTTGACGGTGACAGGTGCATATATTTGTTTGTCTAACCTATGACCGTTTAACCAGTGTTTGAGAGTGGTCCATATCATGCCAGTTCTGGGCCAAACTGGTTTAGCATTGTTCTAGATACTTTTACTGCAAGCATTGCATCAACCTGGGATGCCAGCTGAATAGCTGATGTTGACTTTGTCAGGAAAAAGCTTGGGGCAAATGCTATTGCACAAAGTGGCCTCCCAATCATGGTTTGCCCCTCTTTGGAGACCATGCATGCGCGCATATCTTGTCACCTTATATTCTTCCACTACTTGTAGAGACACAGGTTCTTGTCGCCTTACATTCAAGGGCAATATCGCGACCATTTGAGCCCACAAACTGTCAGATCAGTGTGACGTGCTGTTTGTTCGGTTTCATTCGCCAGATAGAGCAGTGCGGCCATGGAGTATAGTGACATTGCATTGCATGCCCCCACTTCCAAATATGCTAAATAGGCTTGTCACAATAGTGGTATTCAGTGGCCAGTGTTTTGGCATCAGTCCCATCTGTATTGTCGATTTGTTTCTCGATACGTTCATCGATCAATCTTGCGTGTAAGTGTATATCACTCAAATCTTATCTGTCGCCTTCTTGTGGTAGCCCTGCTAATGGGTAGCTGATGTAAGATGGATCTAAGATGTCCTAGGATAAGAGATAGCCTTTGAAGAAGTGACGATCAGGCCAGTGTAGTGGAGAAGCCAAGCCACCTCTACATAGTGGTTATGCACGCACTCATTCAAGGTCGCCTTCTGGATCAACGCGCGCGGATCAATATCTTGCGGTGCCTGTAATAGTTTGATAAACCTCTGAATTGATCTGGACCGTCCCCAGCTATTAATTGGCATCCATAAAAACATGCTATAAAGTCACTAAGTGGCCAATATTACATATTAATTAACCTTTAGTTTGCACAAGTATTTGTCATATCCTCCTACTAAATCGAGAAAGTTCAGATAATTTGGCATGATGTCTGTGTTGTCAGTTTGTGAGATACTTATTAAAAACTAAATACGATCAACTGGTGCTACCAGTTTTCGCGATTTAATCTGAAACTTCAACTCTTCTCCTGGAGACAATCATTTACATTTAGCTGTGTGAATTGAATTCAAGCATATACAATCTGCTGATAGATTTATGCCTGCACATCAGTTTCAGTATTAATCTTCTCTTAGAACTAGGTGTGGACTTTGGAGCCATAAAGCGATGCAAATTGCAATTCATTTTCGCTCATAGATCTGGTGTTGGATCTTCATCCTTTATTTACCCTCCCAGATACATCTGCTTACTTCTGAAGCTCTCGTTGAGTTTGTATTACAAGACAGCTTGTACATTTCCCCATTAGGGAAAGAGGGAATGCACCAAGCACATGAGAATCCTATCAATTTCATTGACCAACTTAAACAAACGCTTCTATAAAATCAAAGACCAAAGATAACCAGTGGAATGGGGATTATCCACAATAAAAATAATATAACTCCGATGTATCTATCCGAATACTAAACTAAATGTGCTTATAATGTTTCCCATGACCATGTGGTGCACCTAGGAGCAGTTGATATATATCATGCCGCAACCGAAGTATAGAAATGCCAATTAATTTGTTTCCACTTTCAGTAGAACATATATTTGTTTTGCACAAATTACTAGCCTTTTTTTCTCCTGAAAAAATTTCTAATTCTTGACATTTATTAATATATATACAATGTATCTTATCAGGTCAAAAGTATTCAGCATTAATATCACCAGTAATAAGTAGCTATCAATATGCATTGTAGCATATTTGTCGAGGGATTTTTTTTTCAAATTTTATATTTTGCCCGCATTATGTATTTTTGTAAGTAAAAAATAATTCTAGGGAAAATATGATTGTTTACATGGTACACCATCAGTTGTAGCTCATGGGTGGTGCATGAGGCTGCCACATGAGAAACCTGCCACAGCATGCACCCTCCACCGTCTGAGATTCTGAGGCTCATATGACTGCAATAAACTAGAAGCTCAGCCTAGCCGAACTGAACTAGATATGTGTCAGGCCCTAAAATAATTCAAGAATCTTCTTCTAAGAGCAGTGGTTCAAACTGATAAATAAGGGGAAAAATTACCTGCAGAATAACCAGGCATACATTTGTATAATGCAGCAACCACATGGTAGTTAAACCGTTACAACCGACCAAAGGAAACAGTTGGTGTGAGGTCAAACTCCTTGGGGAAAGAGACAAGTTTCAGTCAAGCTAAGATGATGAGGTCATCCATCGTATTCAAAACTAAGCCAAGAAAACAAGCAGCCGCGCGCATACAAATACTATACTATACTATACTATACTATACTATACCATGAGCATGAACGGCCTGGTCTCTCGTATATTTGGGGGAGGCTCTACTTACTTACATCTTGAGGCTCTACATATACTGCGTGCGTGAATGTGCTTCGAGTGAAATGATTCTTGGGATTCTGTGATGCCATGTGGGCGTTGCCCTCGAACCTCCATCTGCTTCTTTTCTTAAGAGAGGAGCTCGGGCTGCCGCACACTATAATCTCTCGTTACTTGTTACTATTTATCTGTTGAGTTTTATTAGGTGCAATTTTTCTAAGTTAGTTAAGATGATGTTTTGAAAGTGCTAGAGCTTTTTTTTTCTTTCCTAAATTCATTTTCTTAACTCAACTAAGTATATATATAACAACTTCTATTTCACATAAAGGTTGTATTTTATTGAAAAACGAGAAAACAAGTTGATCTAGTGCACTAGTTATTTTTGAATAGCTGACCACCAATTAAGTTTTGTTCCGAACATATTCAAATCTGGTCAATTGATTTTATCCTATGAATGAACTTATAATAAAATTTTATATTATAACTTTCAGTATTTAACTAAAGTCAATGTAATTATATTGTATACCAGATATAGCCCAATTTTTTGGATCTTAAAAAAATAATGTCCTTTTAACTTTATTTTGCATTTGAGTCTAAAATAAAGCTCCTGCAGTCTATTTTATTATATTCTATATTTGAAAGATTTCTGAGATTTACTTCTATTTTTCTGTAATATAAGTTCGCCGAGTTTTTGTTATTAACCAAAACAGTTTATGACCTTTTCCACGAAAATCATGTTTAGTTTTAATTTTCACTAATTCCACGATCAACTTTATGTTCATTTATTTGTGTTCACCCCTTTTCGATATTTATAAGTTCTAATCTATACCCGCTTTCCTGCATGTGCATTTATGTTGTCACATTACCACTAAGGTAATATAATTGAGAAAATAATAAACGATTACAATCCTTGGCGGGTAAAAAGTAAAAAAAAGAAGTATACTAGTCTCAGAAAGTGTACTTGTTGACATCTACAAATGTTTCTATTGCCACATTAACGCTAAAGGTAAAATAATTGGACAATAAAATTAGTAAAGATTATGTACAACCCTTGTTGAGTAAACAAATAAATCATATATTAGTCATCTAAAAATTATAGCTAACAATTAATTTTTCAATAAGAATGGTCTAATGGTCATAGGCTTATAACAATATTTTTTTTACAGTAAATATACTTATGTGCTACCCAGCCTAGACAGCAGACACTACACATTTTATCTGCATTTTTGCGTGTGTGAGAACTGTTCGTGATAGGACATTGATACATAGTCTAATGCATTGTAAATTTTTATAAGTTCATTCATATGTTGTATATGGTTTAATATATATTATAAGCAGAATTTAAGTTCAGTTAGCAAGATAATAGAGAGATCAAATAGGTCGTCGGGGAATACATTGTACACATACCCCAGATGAATTGAACTGCCCATGTATTACTCAAGAATAATCATAATTGTCCGGCCATTTGCCCTTTAGAATCTAAACCACCGATAACAACATTCCAAATGATCAAACAGGGCATTATGCTAGCTCCTCCTCTTGTACCAACCAAAAATCTCATAAAGCTGAAAGTTTCTAATATCTTAAGATCTGACATGACCTGATCGAGTAGATACACCAGGCTAAAATAAGCGGCGGAAGGGCCGTATGACCCAAATGCGACCTATCCCAGACCAAGTTGGATGCATGCATGATGGTGCCATTGGGATATCTTGGTTGTGATCATCACAAAGCTCCCTGCCATGTTCATGCATGATCATACAATTAGCTGGTTGACTCAATTATTTGTACATGCCAATTATTGGGATATATTTGTGTACGTTAGAAGATCACATGGCGGCGTCGATCAAGAGCTCAAAGTTGGCTATCATATGGCCGAGTATTTAGCCCATTAAGGACTATACTAGTTAGCTGGTTCTTTTTTTTTTATGGGTAACTAGTTGATTCTAGAAGAGCTGGTTAGCTAGCTAAGCTTGTGTGGTGCATGCACTTGTGTATGACTCAAGAGTCTAGCGATACATGTGCTTGATGCATGGCGATGCGCTGCTTATCTTGCTACAGACCTAATGTGTATTCCATCTGGAGTTTTTGCAACGCATATTTAAGATGTCTCAGCTAGGGTCAGGGCCCTATGTATTGAAAATTGCAGAGAGCACAATATTAAAATAAAATTGGTGACAGCAGAATTTTTTTTTGCAGTTGCTCGGGAATTACCAGCTCGAGGACTCTTTACACTTGGTGTCATTTAGCGAATTACCTGCCATACAACCAAATTACCTCTCTTATTTTTGCTTTATTCAAGAATATTATAAATAAACTGAAAGAAACCATATATTGCAGACAAATACTAGACAATAAATGTATTGCTTTGACCTTACATATTCATAAAATTTAGATAGTTTTTTTTAAAAAAATCAGAACAGTGGAAAAGGGGTTTAAACATCAAGGAAAATCTTAGAATTTAGAAACGATATTATAAAATCACTTTTCACCAGATCATGTGGAAGTTACAAGGATACATGCAGAGAAAGGAACACTACACATGATACAAAAGATTTCCCGGGCGTCACTTCAAATAGACGATCATTATCGTTACTCATCACAGTTTCTTATCAAGTGTGCGGGGGTTTCAATTTCTAGTCTAATCTGTACATTTCTCAAGAGGAAAAAACAAATTAGCAACCAAAAATCCCCAACCAATATTTCCGAACCAAAAAAACCATGGCCCACTTATAAATAACCCTTGGACATTGCCTCTATTAGGCTAAAAATGTGTTGCCTATATGAGACAATTACAAAGAAGACCAATGACCATTGGCCATTCGTAGAAAAAACACCATGCAAATCATTGAAACCTTACAGTAGAAGCTAGTTCAATAACTTTTGGCTTGCGTCTATATTACATCATGAATGAAGTATATTTTGGTCCAAACAATATTTTTGCTTGCGTCCATACTGCAACAATCAAGTATTGGAATTGCTCATTACAATCACAATTAGAAAGTTATTCTCAATGCTCGGAAACAAATTTGTCCTCATAAATGCATCAAATTAATGTTTCCTTTCTTCTTCATAACTCCCTAAGGTGAAAATAGGGACGTCGTTGTGCATAGTTTGCATTTACTCTCTTCATAATAAAAAGGGGCCCTCTTTAATTATGAGTTAATATGCAATCATATGTTCTTTTCCGTTGTATGACCCACTGAATATTGAGCAAGCAGGCTTAAACAATCTCTACATAAAGCCTGTGGGATCAGCATCTCATAAACAAACAACAAATGCATATCACGAAGTTTTTTAAGAAAACATTTTGGTGATTGCAACTTTTGAGCTTGGCCAGGTAAAGGCCATGAAACATAATAATTTTAATCAAAAGGTCTCTTTCATCGGTGATTGCACACTTTTGAGCTAATCTCGTAGCCATACTAGGGCAAGCACGTAGCAAGTGCCATAGAAAGTTGCGAAGGCGCACAGAAGCTCATGATCATATCAATCTCCTTACTTGGACGCACACCGGTGGAAGCCAATCAGATAGAAGCAGGCTTTTATTGAGGTGTGGGAGGAGTGATTGTAGGGTGTACATACATACTGCACCACCTTAGGCATCATGTCCATGACAAAAATTTTACCACGCAGAACGAGCACATGCAACATAAACTATGGATTGATCAGAAGTTGTATTGGAATTTACTTGTGGGAAGTTTGTTTTCTTTGATATCATGCTAAGAGGAAATTGTGTGATACTAAACTAAAATAGTTCCAGAGTAAATTTCTGACTACTTAATGAGATTCACTGTTTTGTTAAACAGAAGCACTGAACAAAACCGCTCTTCGAAGTGACAAATCAATTGTTCAAATTAAAAGAAAGAAGTAAAAAAAATCAACATTTCTCTGCATTGAGCCCATACCCACCTAGGGACCATAGTTAACTGGTAGATGACTGACACTCTTCCAGAAATCAAACACCAAATGATTTTTGCAATGATGCTCCCAAGTATAGAAAGCTAGTGGAGTAAGAAATTTCTATCCGTATAGGTCGGCGGCTCTCGACAATCATGCGAATGGCCACTCACCGAGGCGCCCTGATTAAGCTAAATGAAACCTTTAGCGCGTGCACTATGTTGGGAGTTGGGACTCATTAACGGCGCTAAAGCCCTAGCTATGGTTTAATATTTATAATCTGTAACACAGGCTTTAAGGCCCAGATTAAAGGCTAAGTCATCAACAATGCAATATCCGAGGCATGCAGTAACCGACCACGGTGAGCTCGCTATGTACATTGTGCCCTACATAAATATGATCGAGTACAAGCTTTCTCTTGTTTAAGCAACTGGTTTGATGGGTTCTCTAGACGTGGACATGGCTCGCTGCCCCCATTTGGCCTAGGGCTTGCAGAAATCCATCGGCCACGGGCTCACTTTCCATGGTTGCAGCCTTGAAGAAAGAAGTTGTGTACTGTCCAACTAATGTTAATGTTGCATCAACTTGCTATGCAATTTGCATCATGGATGAGGTGTCCTCCGGGTTATAAAACTAGTCATGTCAGTGGCAAGGGGAAAGGCTAGCATGGCTCTACGTGTTCCTCTTCTAGGGTTTGCAAAAGGCTAAGGCCATAGAGATGAGCTAAAACAACTGTGCATGCACTGGCCTTCTTGCTAGTACATATATATTCACCCTCTTTTTGAGCCATGAAAAGGAGTGTGAATTGAAGCAAACAAGGTCTCTTGCACATGCTCGCCTCTTACACAGATGACGGTGTGCACATATATACATTGTTACATGCATCGATGCATGGTTAATTTTGTTGCATCCATACATGTATCAGCCTTCTCCTTTAGCCAAAAGCAAGCTCCTAACGAATGCTATCAACCAAAGAGAGGCTAGGAGATCCCAACCTCGATCAAGTCAATAACCATGTATATTTGTGCCAAAAGCGTGCACGGCATTTGGTTATGGTTCATGTCTTCATGATGATGATGATGCATGGGGACCTCTCTCGGTGAAATTAAGCATTGGCCCGATGCAAGTTCGTGAACCATGCATCTAGCTTGACACGTGTCGGCAGATGTTGTGCTCACTTGCCTAATGATTGTGACCATGATTATATATATATATATATTTGAGATGATTGCACCAAATAAAAGTCTTCAATCTTGTCCAATTAATTAGACTATTTGAATGTCAAGAAAGGGACTAAAATTGCGGTATACTTAGAGAGACCTCGGCGTAAGGTGTGAAAGACACAGGCTAGCTACCATATATAAGATGTCTATATATATATATATATATATTATGTGAACATAGTTGCATGTATATACTGGTTGTGCATGCCAATGTATAGTACGTGTATAATACAAGGTTTGTACAGCTGTTTGATCAAACTGAGTGCATGGAAAACAAATACTTTGCATGCATCCTCCAATGCATGCAGATGAATGTTTTTGCTCTCGATCCGATCCTGGAACGCGTCGCACCGAAAGAAGCGTGCCATTGTTAATCTTGCATCCCAGATGGTACGTACTAGCTAATACGCGGAAGAATCTGTGGAAAGTTGTTGCCACTTGAAAGAATGGCTCTTTCTTCTGCTCGTTCCGCTTTGATATATAGGATGGAGTGAGAATATTAGGTGCAAAGAGGAAACGGGAACTGCAGCTTTGGCTCCATGCAAGGATGGAAACAAAATACAAGGACAGCAAAAATATGAAAGTTAGCAGGTTTATATTAGGTATGGGTACAGTACATCCAAATCGAATAATAAAACTAGTGCATGACGCTAACGCGATCGAACGATGTATTTTATTCATTTGACTTTAAGTTTGCAAATTAGATAAAAAGTTGTGCATTGACCCTTAGCTAGCTAATACATTTGCTGATGATCTATTTATTTGTGTCTAACTGCTTGTAGATAACGACGATGATGACACACGCTCAAGGTATGGGGGAGAAGTCACTGATCACTAGCAAGTGATGAGAGCGAGATTTTTGTGATGATGGAGCCAAGTCAGGAAGCTGCTTGGAGGTGCAAAATTTTTGGATGCTTTATGGTCCGCTTTTGTGAAAGAGTATGCGTCCGCGTCACCCTTTTCCGTGTCCGCTTGTTCTTGGTATATAGGTCGGCAAAGGACCCTGGATATATTTTTCGCAGCTTCTCAGGGGACACAGACCTACAGTGACTAGTGAAGCTGCTCTGCAGCTGCTTGAACTTGCATTGGGGCTTGCTTTTGCCATACACCATGCATACTACTGCGCTTGCTGCTGGAACGGAATAGAAACATAGTTGACATGAAACCGACCATATCGCTGCTCTGACACTTACCGACCATATCTACGTGTACTTTGTGCCGTTGAAGTTGTGGTGCAAGAAAAAGGATACTTTTAAATTGAACATAGTACGTAATTCCTTTGTAAATTTAGAAGAACTTAGAATTAAAATTTCTTAAATAATTCGTCGAATTCCAGCATTGCATGGTTCTCTCTCTGTGTGTGTATATATATATCTCTTACGTTCCTTTACAAAAGACCGGGATGATGATATATCCATATCTTCTTTTATATTCAAATACGGAACCGAGTTTTTCTTTCTCGCAAAAATATATACTCAGGTTCCGTGTTTGGACACCGAGGAAGAGATGGATGCCCACGAGGCCACACGACAAACACAAGGGTTGTGCAACGAGGCTTTTGAGCTGTGCCGCCTTTCCTAGTTTATTGGAGATCGAGAGTTGCATCAAGAAAAGTGATCAAAAGTTGGGAGGGGGCGGCAGAGAATTTTTGGGTAGCTGCAGGTAATTAGCGGCAGAGCGCGCGTGCAATTGCAGTTGCCAAAAGCAGAGCGGATGCACTGCGAACGATGGCGCCCCGGCCCTGCTGGCACTGCACTGTAAAGCGAGGGGCCCGCCTGGCAGTCCACTGGGTAGATACTCTCTGCTTGCTCTGGTGTTTTTTCCCACTTGGAAATTTGGGGATTGGCTGGAACGCGCACTGTGACAGCATGGCACCAGTTGGTATTTTGTTCCAATGTAACACACACACACACACACACACGGTTTAGCCCTAAAAAGAAATGGTTACACAACACGGTTTAGACGTTTAGTGGAGTATGGCATAAGGTTCTCATCACCGTTTCCCATGCATGCAAGCAAATGCATGGCCAGGAGGATCAGGGTTTCAATTTATTTCCCGATTATTATGTAAAAAAAAAATTCCATGGCCGTGGTCGGTGGTGCCTTTGCCACTCCTTCATTGGCAGGAACCACTTTCCTGGTCAGATAGAATTTTGAAATAAATTTGTATTTTATTGGTGGCAATGCCATGGATATTTTGTCAAGCTCTAGCGACCGAAGGAAAAAAGGAATTTAAATAAGCTTTATTTCACGAGCGGAGCTCAAGTTCTAGCCCTATCCATACTCAATGGGGTTTAATTATCAAATACAAAAAATGATATTGATGCTGTTTATGCCCCGTTTGTTCCACCTTCTTCCCGATTTTGAAGGCTCGATTTCAAAAAATCTGAAAGCTGACTATGGATGCTCGATCCTAGATTCTAGGAACCATCAGATTTTTGGATTTCTAAAAATTATGATTTTAAAATTAGCCATAAGCTGAAACAAACACGGCCTATGTAAGGTGCAACTTTGATCTTCAGTTCGTGTAATGAATGAGTAAACCGAAAATGCCGGCCGGCGATGAGGATGCAGCTGGTTTGGTTAACGATGCAATTTACTACAAGTAATATAAACGGCCCGGGATCATTCTCGCATGCAGCGCGCGGATCTCCATAATAGTGGCAGGCCGCCGGGGCGCAGCAGATAAGAGCGAGCATGCTGCATGAGTGGGATGGGAGCGTGCGACGGCGTGAGCTCCCCGCGCCGCGCGCGAGCTGAGCGGCGGCAGGTCCAACGCTCTCGTCTCGCCGGCCGTTGGTGGTGGTGGTGGACTGGATGGAATCCACGCCAAACGGGGGGCGGGTGGCAGCAGCAGCCTCCCTCATGTTCTCCCCTCCGCCCCACTGGTAGAGGCATCCCAGCATGTGTCGCTCGAGCCACCCCCGACCTTCTCTCTCTTTCTCTCTCTCCTCCCTCACGCAGCAGCAGCAGAATCTCTCTGTCTCTCGGAAAGAAAAACAAAATGGAGAAAATCTCATCGAATTTTCTCATTCCTCCTAGAACGAGAACAGGGAATTTAAAACGCGAGCTCTGAAAAAGGGACTTAGATCCTATCAATCTCCAAGTAATCTTCCCTGCCACCACCTTTCTTATTTGTTTGTTCGTTCTAGCTACTGCCATGATTCTATTCCTTCCTTTCTTTCTCTCTCTCTCTCTCTCTCTCTCTCTCTCATCATGCCATGGCAGCACGCCATGCAGCCGCTCCCCTCTCCTCTCCTCCCCACCAGCAGCAGCCAGCAACGGCACCACTTCCTCTCTCCTTCACATGCAGAGCTCAGCTGCCTAGTCCAGTCATCACCCCCACCCGGCCTCTTCCCTCTCCTATATAATCACCCCCAGTCCAACCCCCAAACCACCAACACAACAACATTTGCAACAACAGCAACAGCAACAGCAACAAGAACACCTCCTCCTCCTACCTCTAGCTATACTGATCGATCGATCAAGTGATCATCACCACAATAGCTAGCTAGCCAACAAATCAAAGAAGCCAGCCGATCCAGCAAGAAGCTCAGCAGTCAGCCATCATGGTGCTCTTGCCTACTGACCGCATGGACAGCCTCTTCTCCCCGCGCTGCGTGTGGGTGAACGGCCCCATCATCGTCGGCGCCGGGCCCTCGGGTCTCGCCGTGGCGGCGTGCCTGCGCGAGCAGGGCGTCCCCTACGTCATCCTTGAGCGCGCCGACTGCATCGCCTCGCTCTGGCAGAAGCGCACCTACGACCGCCTCAAGCTGCACTTGCCCAAGCAGTTCTGCGAGCTCCCGCGCATGCCCTTCCCCGACCACTACCCGGAGTACCCGACCCGCCGCCAGTTCATCGACTACCTCGAGGACTACGCCGCCAAGTTCGAGATCAAGCCCGAGTTCAACAGCACCGTGCTGTCCGCCCGCTACGACGAGACCTCCGGCCTCTGGCGCGTCATCACCTCCGCCCCCGGCAACGGCGACATGGAATACATCGGCCGCTGGCTCGTCGTTGCCACCGGCGAGAACGCCGAGGGCGTTGTTCCGGACATCCCTGGCCTCGAAGGCTTCGATGGCAAGGTCACCCACGTCAGCGACTACAAGTCCGGCGAGGCATACCGCGGCAAGAGCGTGCTCGTCGTCGGATGCGGAAACTCCGGGATGGAGGTCTCACTCGACCTCAGCGACTACGGCGCGCGCCCCGCCATGGTGGTGCGCGACGCCGTCCATGTCCTGCCCCGCGAGGTGCTCGGCAAGTCCACCTTTGAGCTTGCCGTGCTCCTCATGCGCTGGCTACCGCTCTGGATCGTTGACAAGATCATGATCCTACTCGCCTGGCTCGTCCTCGGTGACCTCGCCAAGCTCGGCTTGCGCCGCCCCACCGGCGCCGGCCCGCTCGAGCTCAAGGAGACCCACGGCCGCACACCGGTGCTCGACTACGGCGCGCTCGCACGCATCCGTGCAGGCGACATCGCCGTCGTCCCCGCTGTAAAACGTTTCGCCAAGGGCAGCCAAGTTGAGCTCGCCGACGGCCGTGTTCTCAACTTCGACGCAGTCATCCTTGCCACCGGCTACCGCAGCAACGTGCCCCAGTGGCTCCAGGTAAATTCACAATCCTTCTTCCATTATATTCCGATGGCAGCTAGCTAGCTGCCCCTACGTACTACTGTTCCATTGCAACAACAACGAACATTGGTCTGATCAATCCATGTCCAATACTTTCAGGGTAACGATTTCTTCAACAAGGACGGATACCCCAAGACCGCCTTCCCCCACGGGTGGAAGGGTCAGTCTGGCCTCTACGCCGTCGGCTTCACCCGCCGTGGTCTCTCTGGCGCCTCCGCCGACGCCGTGCGCATCGCCAAGGACCTCGGCAACGTCTGGAGGGAGGAGACCAAGCCCACCAAGAGGGCCGGTGCCTGCCACAGGCGCTGCATCTCCGTCGTCTTCTAAACTGATCGAGCCGTCAGATCATGAAGCTAACTTACTGAAGCACACACACACACATACAGTTGTTCATGGTGTTTTAGTTAGCCAGTCCAATCCCCTTGGTTTGTTGTTGATTTGTTCTTTGCCCGGTAAATTACTAGTATGGTGTCGTTAATTAGGTTATACGGTAAAAACAGTGAGAGTGAGTTGAGGTTCAAAAAAAAGGAGAAAGTGGAGCCCTCCCATCAGTAGTGAAGTGAGTGAGCCCTATAGGGGATTTTTACTGCAGCTATGGGCGCTAGCTTGGTGTATAGTAGCAACCTGTTGATGGAAGATGAGGCTCTTTCTCATTGACGTAGCATGTTCATTTCTTTGTTGTATACAGTACTCTAGTGTAGTGTCCTACTACACTTTGTAGCAGTAGCTAGTTTTAGCAGTTTATATGGTTAGTGAAGAGGTAGTACATACCTCTTGTTGTAATCTTTTTGTTTTTCTTTTTACTGCTCTTTGTATGGCTCTTTACTTGAGAGTGAATATATATGGCTATTGGCTACTAGTGTAATTTGAATGTCATTCTTTCTTGTGTTTAGCATCTCTCCCTCTCTCTCTCTCTCTCTCTCCTCTGCAAGAAGTAAAGTTTACAAAAGGGGAGGGTTATGCAATGTCTCTTTCAGGCTTATGCATCATTGAGATTCAGGGGGCCAGCAGGAAACATGGTAGTGTGGTGTGGGCTGTGGAATTCCTGGCTCTTGTCCTCTGGTTGTCCCTAGCAACCCGACTGGTCACTGTTAGTTGTGTTCCCAATTGGCTCCTGGTGCCATGGAAAGTTACTAGTATAAATCAGATGAGATCTCACTGCTGCACCACACCACTACCAGACTCTGGCCCGCAACCGCCCAACCAAGATTCCAGATTAATTAGCCAAAAGTCAACTATCACAAACAGGAGATTAAATATGAGTGTGTTTTTTTTGGGTGGGGGTAATACAAACTCCTAGTCACAATTTCAGAAGTTCAGCATATCAAGACTAGCTCCCAAAGCAACACAAACATTACACAAAGAAATGATTACTTATTTGACTTAAATTTTTCCCAAATTAATACAAATCAGTTGGTTACATATACATGGAGACTATGCACTCCGATTATTGCGGTTCAGTTCCTCAAATAATGCATACCAGCTTGCTGTTCCTAAAATAGTACATTGTACCAGCTCCTTTGAGCCAGTACAATCGGTAATAATGAGAACAACTCTTCAGCTGCTTAGCATTGTTAAAGACACTGTCCAACGAACAGCTAGTTTCAACGAGGACACTCATCAATATTTAGAAGTTCAATTATAACCGTCCTTTCCCTTTCGAATCCGGGGCCAAAAATATCTGGAAAGAAGAAACCAATGGTCCAAGATGGACCAGTTCATGGGATAAGAGAGCATCAAGTGGTCACTGAAGATCAAGCTGGATATAGGTTGTATCCCAGGTAACCCCAGTAGATTTAAAAGCCGCCCACTTGGCAATGAAAAAGAAAAGTGATACGATGAACAACCCTGCACACATGTGTCTCCCCTTGGAGAGACCCCGGCCGCCAAATCACAGGCCATTTCAGATCCGCGCATCACCACCACTGCATAGCAAGCAGATCGGTCGGTTAATTACGTATAATCAAACTTCAAATGAGAACTTTGTTTTCCATCAAAATGTTTTGGGATTCCTAGGGATGCTTTATACACCCTGTTTGGTTTCGCTTTTAATCGGATTATCAGTGGGGAGAAGCAAGAATCCCACCCAAACGGTCCGATTAAAATCGGATCGAATCGGCCATTTGATTCTCCCCACCACCTCATTGCACGTAATTCTCGATTTTCCCCATCGTGAGGCCCGACGGCGATTCTACCGATTCTTCCCACCCCTGCCCTCCCTCCCGACCCCTTCCCCTCTCTTCTCCAGGCGCTCGCCCCCGCTCCCCGCTCGCCCTCCGCTCGCCCCGCTCCCCTCTCTCTTCTCCCTGCTCGCGCCGCTCGCCCCTTCCCCTCTCTTCTCCCTGCTCGCCCCTGCTCGCCCCGCTCCCCTCTCTCTTCTCCCTGCTCGCGCCGCTCGCCCCTTCCCCTCTCTTCTCCCTGCTCGCCCCCGCTCGCCCCGCTCCCCTCTCTCTTCTCCCTGCTCGCGCCGCTCGCCCCTTCCCCTCTCTTCTCCCTGCTCGCCCCTGCTCCCCTCTCTTGGCTCCTCTGCAGCCTCCACCAGAGACCGACGCCGTCCACGTCTGAGGCCTCCACCAGAGTCGTCGCCCCTCCTCCTGTCCAGGGTCAGATCCAGCCGGAGCTTCAAGGTGATTTCTCGTCTCCCTGTGTGTGTAACATTCTTATGCCCTATGTTATTATGGAGGATCCATTTGGGATCACAGGGCTTCATAACTATTGCTTCAGCATCATTTATGAGTTCTAACTAATAGTAGCCCTCTATTGGTCATCCTAACCTGATAAACATGTATGCTCCCATGAATCATCTGGCAACCTTGCATCATCAAGTGTTGCTGCAGGAGCAGCATGCGAACCATTCTGTCCAGACCAATTGCTAGCCTTGGATCTGCCCTATGTTTGATGCCAAAATATTTGTAGGGTATGCACATAAGTGTTGAGTGTTGTGTAAGATACATATAAGTGTTAATTGCTTGTTGTCCCTTGTTTCGTCTCCCTGTGTGTGTAACATTCTTATGCCAAAATTGCTTGTTGTCCATATCATCATATTTTTAAGAGAGATGCAGTAGAGGTAGCCAATAGAATATTACTGAGAACTATGCCTCTATCAAAAGAAAATTCAGTTTATTTTGCTTGGACCTAGAGAAGTAGCATGTAACAAAGTCTCCAAGCAATTATTTTGTTCCATTCTAAATTTAATTGATCTGCATCTAGGTTGCATGACCGTAAGACAACAAAATTATTGGAACATACCATATATTTATATGCAGAGTTCACCTTATTTGAAGAGGATCATATATGGTCTAGCCTTTTATGATCATACATGGTGTAGTAGCTCTATTGATATGTTCTGGTAGTATCATAATTTGTCGCTATGGTGTATGCCATATGTCTGGACTCAGGAGCACAACCTTTTTGTGCAGATGTTGTGCTCCTCCCAATGTTCATTTCCTTACAGAGTTTTAGACTTCTACATGTCTTTTTTTTTAACTGAGAGAACATATCTATTCAGCAATTGGCATCCACATTGCTTATTTCATTTTACTTCAACTGTTTATTGTCCAACTCAATTTATTCAGCACGCTGCTTTCTTGATGCTTGGTCATGTAATGTGAACTTTTATGTATGAGATTTAGGCTTGATGACCTCATATTATCTGTACTATGTAAACTGAAGTCTTACTACTGATGTGTGATAATGTTAGTCCTATATTTTGAGTAGATGGAAAAAGGAGTGAAGGTTGCGGCGAAATGGGATTCATTTGCTGCCAAAACTTTTAATGATATTTGTGTGGAAGAAGTTCTCGCCCACAATAGGCCCCAAAATTGTTTGAACAGCACTGGGTATGCGAATCTTGTACGTAAGTTTTTTGAACGTACCAGGAGACCTTACAATGAAGGGCAAATGAAGAATAGGTGGGATGCACTTAAAAAAAGGTATACCCAATGGAAGACATTGAACAACAGAGCTACCGGCTTGGGTAGGGATCCTATGACAGGGTGTATCATGGCTGATGACAAATGGTGGAAAGATCAAAATGATGTAAGTATACATTGCAGATTTTTCAGTTTTTGATATAAAAAAAGTTACCTATTTCAATTTACAACGTTATTACCTTTCCTTTTCAGGCTATGGTCGGTTGTATATGCTTTAAGGATGCACCACTTGAGCATGAGGAGCAAATGCGGATTATGTTTGAAGCTGTTAGTGTTACAAACGAGAGATCGTTTGTTCCTTCAAATGGAGAAGGTGGTGGCCAAGAAGATGATGGTGGTCAGAATAGCTGTGAGTTAGGGAGGGAAGGGCAGGTCCCTACTCCCCCAAATGTCACTCCAACTTTAGGCAAGAGAACAGCTCCATTATCCCCCAAGGGAAAGAAGAAGAAGACCTTTAGGGATCAGTGTATGAAACGTTTAGTGGAAGCATATGAGAAGAAAGCTGAAAGTAGCAATAATTCAGCCACCTCAAATGTGGTTGACAGTGTTAGGGAGGAAATTGGTAACATGTTGGATCAAGTGATTAAGGATGGGGCTGAAGAAGGCAGTGATGAACATTACTACGCCACACAACTTCTTATAAAGAAAGAGTACCGTGATGTGTTCATTACTTTAAAGACATCAAATGGGAGGTTAAATTGGCTAAGGAGGGCATGGGAAGATAGTAAGAAGCACTAGTGTGTTTGTTTGAGATATTTAATTTCTATTTGTTGTTTGCTTGAGAAATTTTATTCCTATTTGTTGTTTGCTTCAGACATAATAGCTTGCCTGTGTTGCATGTTTGAGAGACAGTAATTTCCATTTGTATGGTAGACATAATAATATTATATATTGTATGTGTACTATATGATTCATGTATTTATATTTTTTTCAATAGATGAGTGACTCAGATGATGATTTTCTGGTGGCGTATTTGGCTTTGGAGTGCATGGGATCTGGATCAACCGGTAGAAACGCACCAATTCCTGATAATATTCCAGTTATGACTGGGATCCAATGGGTTGAGCTAACTCTAGCGAATACAGTTGACTGCTATGATATGTTCAGAATGTCAAGGTCAGTTTTTCTACATCTCCATGACACATTGGTACAGAATTATGGGTTGAAATCAAGTCGAAAAATGTGTACGAAGGAAGCATTAGCCATGTTTTTGTGGATGTGTGGTGGTCCTCAATCATTTAGGCAAGGTAGGAATAGGTTCAAACACTCATTGGAAACAATTAGTAGAAATGTTGATGAAGTTCTAAATGCTATTATGGGACTGGCTTTTCACAATATTAGACCATAGGATCCACAGTTTGGAACAATTCACCCTAAGTTGCAAGAAGCAAGGTTTTGGCCTCATTTCAAAGATTGTATTGGTGCCATCGATGGCACGCATATAGAAGTCACTGTTCCGGCATATGAACAACCAAAATATATTGGTAGGCATGGGTATACTTCACAAAATGTCATGGCTGTTTGTGACTTTGTTATGAGATTTACATTTGTTGTCACTGGCTGGCCTGGGTCCGTACATGACACTCGCGTATTTTTGGATACTCTACTCACATATCAGAACCAATTCCCAAAGCCTCCCAATGGAAAGTATTATCTTGTAGACTCCGGATATCCTAATAGAAAAGGGTATCTTGCACCTTATAGGGGACAAAGGTATCATGTTTCGGAATGGCAACATCACCAACCAGTGGGACAAAAAGAAATGTTCAATCAAGCACATTCATCACTTAGAAATGTGATTGAACGTTCATTTGGAGTGTTGAAGATGAAGTGGCGTATCTTGTTGCACTTGCCTAGCTATCCTATTACCAAACAAGCAAAAATTATAGTCGCATGTATGGCTCTTCACAATTTTGTTAGAGAAAATACCAATGAAGATCCAGATTTTAACTCCGATGTGCAAGATAATGCTACCGGTGGCAGCCAACCTACCATGATCGATGCTAGTGCTCCAGGAGATGACATTGATATGGGTGCCTTTCGTGACGCTATTGCTGGCTCTATGATGTCTTGAATATCATTGTAAAATTGTATTATTTATTAATCTATATTCATCATGACTATTATTTATTAGTTTATTTTATCATTATTGTGTGTTTTATGACTATAATTATACTATAACAAAATTCTGGTACTAATAATATACTTAGAATTGAAAATGGTAGAGAAATCCGATCAAAATGAGCTATTACAGGACTCAGGGGCACATAGGTCATTTTACAGTCAGAACAGACAATCCAGTAGAAATAATCAGGATTGCCAAACACCCCAGATTCTTCAGACAGCAGATTCTTCAGACAGCGGATTATCAGAAAATCTTGATTCTCAGATAAGCAATTCTCAGGTAAGTGAAACCAAACAGGGCCATAATTGGATTGTTTTAAGTAGCTGATTGGCGCTGGTGAGTGTGAACTAATTCTTTTTCTATACTAGCCTATCAACCCGTGCTCCCGCACGGACTAATTAGAATTAATATAAAAATAAGACCTATAGCTAATAATTATAATTATCTATCCAATGCTCGCTTTCATCTATTAAAAATTCTAATGTACAATACTCTAAAGATACTGTCGGAGGAAATCTCCAGCCGGGTGGCGGAATGCACCCGCCTAATTCTAGTCTAGGATGAGTTTGGGGGAAGTCAAGGAACGCTAGATCAAGGGGTGAATGAGCACGGAAAGCACACAAGGGTTTAGAGTGGTTCAGGCCGCCGGAGCATAAAACCCTATGTCCACTGTGTATTGTATTGCTTGTGAGAACTTAAGCTTCCGAGAGCTTGTGAGCTCGGGAGTCTCTGAATCCTTCAGAACTTGTGTTCTAATGAGCGAGCTTTCCCTTTTATAGGCTCAAGGGGAGCGCGTACACTGAGCGGGGCCCCGACAGGTGGACCCGGCGACATATTAGATAACGTACACATTGGAGCCTTTATACCACATATTCAAAAATCTTCCTCTTCGGCTCCTCCCTGTAGTCCTCGATCGGAAAGTTGGTGTGCATATCTTCTACCAATGTATGGTCATGTACCGTTTCACCGGCACAGTGCCTGCTGTCAGTGATATGTACAGTGGGAGACATGCTGTCACTGTTGGGTCCTTTCCCGCTGACGGGCGAAGAGGCCGTGCTGACCTACCGTGCTGTAGGTTCCACGCACACTGTAGCAACGCACGCCGCAGCCCTCCTGCAACAGATCATAATTACCCTTTGCTCACGCGCGCGGCGCTATGATATGACTACATGCCGCCCGCCTTCGTACGCGGTGTGGTGATGCGACGCGCCGCCTCAGTAACTGGCGGGCTTACCGTGGTGTCAGCATACCTACCCGACGTGTCAGTGGATAGGCCACGCCCTGACCCGGGCACGCGCACCCCACCTACCGGCATTTAATGCGGTAGTTGGGCTGGCGTCCCGCAGAAGGCTGGCTGCCACAAGATATGTGGCAGAGCTAGCTTAGCAGCCGGTTCCTCAGGGGCACGTGGTGACACCGGACCTCCTCCCCGAAGGGAAGGGAGGTCCGGGCCCCTGAGGCCGACCCAGGTGCACAGGCCCCCAGAGGGTCCGGCTTCCACACGTGGCGGCACCGGACCACCCCGCGAGGGTTCGGGCCCGTGGTGGCCATTTCTGGGCACCTTGTCCTTGTGGGCACATGGAGGCGTCGGACCTGTTAGAGCGCGGGGCGAGGTCCGGAGACTGCGACCCCAGCTGTCAGGCCCGGGCTGTATGCCCTGTCATCCAAAGGCATAGGGCGACGTTACGGATACCCTCGCACCCTTCGGGCTGGACACCCTAGTAGGAGGTACCCCTATCCATATGTACCGATAGAGGACCCCGGGCCCACCTCGGGTGAGGAACGAACCCGTAGGTGGGGCCATAACCCAGTGTTGCGCCAGGTGGACAGCTTGTGCCCACAGTGAAGGGGCAAGAAGGACCTTTCCCCTTCGGCGAGATCCCCGATGGGTCACCCTCTGTCCGCGTTCTGTGCACTTAACGGTTCAGCTTCTTGTCTTATTCGCGCCCATCCCACGGCACTGGCGATTCGGATTCCACCTTTTCCCCCCGCCTCCAGCGACCATGCCTTTGACCGGCGGGCCTGGGCCCACCGATCATAGAGGGTGAGAGACGGGGCTTGGTGCGAGCGACTCCTCTGCTTCTCCTCGGTCGCCGTGGAGTTCAAAGGGGGAGCAGCTTTACTTAAAGGCATGCGCCGTAGGGATCGGCTACCTTTTCGCACTTGCCTTTTCCAGATGCCACAGCGCCCCTTCATCTTCACTCGCACCTTGCGATCTGCTTTTTGTGCCCGGCATTTCATCTTCCTTGCAGTCCTCCCCTCGCGCCCGCAACAACCGCCGCCATGTCTTCTCTTCGTCAACCCCGCCGCTTTCAGCTCCAAGATCAGCTCGACGCGGTGCGCCGCCTCTTGGGGTGGATCACGCCGGAGTCCTCTAGGAAGATCCGGGCAGGCTCGAGCTCCCTCAACGACCTGGTCGCGGGGGAGTTCGTCCTCTTCAAGTCGTACATCACCTGTGGGCTGGTACCACCAATCTCCTCCTTCTTCCTTCTGCTCCTGGAGGAGTTCGGCCTTTAGCTCCAGCACCTCACCCCCCACTCCGTCCTCCTCGTGGCCGTCTTCGCCCACTTCATGGAGATGTTCGTGGGGGTCCGTCCCTGTGTCACCATCTTCAGGCATTTCTACACCTTGGTCGGGACAGGGAGGAGCAAGCGCGAGATCGGCGCCTACTACTTCCAGCTCTGGCACGGGATGTCCAGCTCCTACATCAGCGCCTTCTCCAGCGCCAAGTGGGAGGACTGGCGTGATGACTGGGTCATTGCCACGACCGACGCCAACGACCGCCATGAGCTGCTGACGGAAGGGCCCCTCCTCGACCGCAGCAGCTGGAAGGCCAGGCCATCCCTACCTGTGGAGCTCGACCCAGTGCTGGACCGGGTCAAAGCTCTGGTGAGAGGCGGCCTGACGTCCATGATGGTGCTGGGCGACTTCCTAAGGCGCTGCATTGCTCCCCTGAACAGCAATCCAGAATGGCTTGCATGTTCATCGGGGTGAACGACTGTAGCAGGATCATGCGCGGGGCCAGCTCAGATCTATCCGGCGCGGTGTCAGACCCAGGGCCACGGGACTGGGTACATAACGTAGTTTAAAGAGGTTTAAGGGATTAAGCCCGTCTTGTCTCTTATTTGTCTCGTTTATCTCTTATTTATCCCGTTTAAGTAGGAGATAGGGCTAACTGGTACAGAGGGAATCTACTCGAAATATGTTCTGGTACGATTCCCTGGCTGGTGTTGGTTAGTATCTTTGTAATCCTGGCCTCTCGGATATATAAGGGAGGACAGGGACCCCTCTCAAAACACGATCTCTAGATCATTCTACACCTAAGGCAATGCAAACCACTACAGGACGTAGGGTATTACGCACCTAGTGGCCCGAACCTGTCTAAGCTTTGTGTTCCTTGTACCTTCGAGTTCCTGATCTCGGCGTCCCCTCACCCAAAACCTCAGTGGGCAGCCGGTTAAACACCGACACGCGGAGCTGGAGGTCCTGATTCGGGCGATGACCGGCGAGGCCTACACCCAGAGTCACTGGTGCTTCCGAGGGGTATCAAGGCCCTGTGCGAGGACCAGGCGTTGCGGACGGCGGTCCTGGCATCGATGCCGACTCTCGACGAGGGCGGCCTGGCGGTCCGGCAGGTGGGGGGCGACCCCAATCGCGGGATCCGGATCTCCGGCACCTTGCCTGACGGCCAGCAGCGCGCTGTCCAAAGCCCCGACAGGTCCTGCCACGGAGGTTCGGCCACCGCCGGGAAGGGGAAAGGGAAGGAGCCGGAGCTCCACCACAAGTACAACGCGCACTCCATCCCGATTCGCAAGGATGACGAGGAGCACGCCATCCCGGTCCGCAAGGACGATGAGGAGCGCTCCATCCTGATCTGCAAGGATGATGAGGTGTGGAAGGCGGCCACCACACGGAGCAGCCGGGACCGCGAGGAGGCCGGGTCACGGAGGCTCCGCCGCGGCGATGGATCCTTTGTGGGGGAGCCGGTCGCCAAGCGCTAGAAGACGGCGGAGGCGGGGGGGGAGGGGGGGGGGCAGAGTAGCTCCTGGGCTCCACCACCCGCGCCGTAACGCCAGCAGCCGCAAGGGAGGCCGGAGGAGACGCGGCGGTCTTCGCCACAGCATCGACCACCGCCGTTGCCGCCAACACAGCAGCGCCAGGCATCACCACCGCCACCATCCCAGCCGCAGCAGCAGGTCCCACCATCACCACCACTGCAGTAGCAGCAGGTCCTGCCACCGCAGCTAGAGACGCCTTCGGCGAAATGACCCCACCAGTCACCCGGGGCATCCTCCTCAGGAAGGAGGGAAACCCCGATTGTCAGACCGGAGGCCACGGGACTATGTACATAGCGTAGTTTAAAGAGGTTTAAGAGATTAAGTCCATCTTATCTCTTATTTATCTCGTTTATCTCTTATTTATCCCATTTAAATAGGAGATAAAGCTAACCGATACAGAAGAAATCTACTTGAGATATGTTCTAGTATGATTCCTTGGCTAGTATCAGTTAGGATTCATGTAACCTTGACCTCCCGGATATATAAGGGAGGACAGGGACCCTCTCAAAACAGGATCATCAGATTATTCTACATCTAAGGCAATACAAATCACCACACAGGACGTAGGGTATTACGCACCTTGCGGGCCAAACCTGTCTAAGTTTTGTGTTCCTTGCACCTTCGAGTTCCTAATCTCGGCATCTCCTCACCTAAAACTTATCACCTTGGGTATACCCCTCGGTGGGCAGCCGGTAAAACACCGACACCGATCATGTAGGCAGGATGGGGGGTGCGAGGCTACACGTGAGTGGCTAACTCCTCATGTTTTTTTTTGTTCCATTTAATTTCTGGATCCTTATCTTGATGATGTTTGCCAAGACTGCTTGCCCTACCACAACCTCCGTGTCCTCTGGTGAATCACCAGCCGGGAGGTCTGGCCCTCCATCCACCTCTGCTAGGGGGCTGGCGGCAACATCGGCAGCGTCTCCGTCCCCGCCCACGCCGGCGGAGGCCCCTTCCGCGGAGCCGGCTGTGGAGGAGGCTGCGGCGACAGCGGGGGAAGCTGTGGCGACAGCGGGGGTAGCCGCGGCGGAGGTAGCCGAGGCTCCTAACACCGTCCCCCAGCCCGCACAGGAGGGTGCGCTAGAGGTGGTGTATGGGAGGTGCCCTCTCCCGAGCCGGGTGAAGGTTCCCCTCCCCCACCTCATGGTCAAGGCCCAGTGGGCGACGGAGGAGATGGAAGAGGGCTTCTGGCAGGAGTGGGAGGAGTCGGAGGCGGAGCGCCTCCGGCTCTCCGACTGGGAGCCCCGCCTAAGGGACTGCATCCAAGTGGTGGCCTCCCGCGCCGCCGAGGAACGGGCCCAGCTCGAGTAGGAGCATGATGTCCAGCGCGAGAAGATGCGCAAGGCCGTCGACCGGGAGATGGCGGTCGCGCGGCGGGAGAAAGCGGCGATCCTGAAGGACCTGGAGGTGGAGCAGAAGGAGCGGGCCACTCGTCACACAATCGACTGCGCCAAGGCTGCGGTGAAGATGATTGATGAGGAGCGAGCCGACCTCCAGCAGCGGGAGGTGGCCGTCCAGGAGGAGAAGGCCCGCCTCACCGCCCGCTTGGTAGACATGGAGGTCTAGACCCATGACCTCAGGGAGCGGGAGGTGGCCATCCAGGAGAAGGAGGCCCGCCTCGCCGCCCTCCAGACGGACATGGAGGTCCGGACCTGAGGCCTCAGGGAGCGGGAGGTGGCCATCCAGGAGAAGGAGGCCCGCCTCGCCGCCCTCCAGATGGACATGGAGGCTCGGACCCAGGACCTCAAGGAGCAGGAGGCCAAGGTGGAGGGACTCCTGGCAGAGCAGAGCGCCGGGATCGAGCGGGTTGTGAAGTGGGTTGGTGAAGCAAACTCCACCCTTGATATCCTTGGGCTAAGTCCCATCCAGGTTGCAGAGGCCCCTTCTTCACTTGGCGCTGTCCTACCGTTGCTGGACTCTGCCTCCGAGCATCTGCAACGCTTGGAGTCCACCGTCGTCGGGCGCCTGGAGACCGAAGGGCAGGAGGTTGCCCGGGTGGTGGTCGACTACGTCCTCACCTGCTTCTGGAGCCACGACCCTGCGATCCCCCTGACTCCAGTCCTGGTTGGCCCCGTACCAGAAACGGTGGCCGCTGCCCACGAAGGAGTGCAAGAGGCGGTGGAGATCATGGCCGCCCGCTTCAAGCGCTTCACCGGGCCGGACCTGCAAACGGGAGGGCCCCCTCCGGACTGCCAATAGAATAGGAGTAGTTTTTTGTACATTGTAAGTAATGTAATGTTTTGTATATGACAAGCAATAAAGACTTAGCTATTTTGCAAGAAAACTTAGCCGTTTTTCCAATTGCCTGTTTTGTCATGTGCTCTCGGGACTACCGAGGGACGTGCTCTCGGGACTATCGAGGTTCCTTGGCCCCCTGGGAGGTAGTCGCAATGAATTGGGACTAGCTACCATTGAAATGAGGTTTATCCCTGCACATGACTTAGAATCGATGCTTAGCAATCGTTCCCACGGGGTCCCGGACTTTGCCAGCGAGGGTCCTTTGAGATGCTTAGCGAATCAGAGCACCAGGGCCTAGGTTCAAGGATTGAAGGGGTCCGGGCTTTCTGGTCCATGGTTCTAGGTACTACAGCACTTATCCTAGGGAGGTAGAGCATGTAGGCTTAGGGTACGGAACTAGACTAAGCGGCTACACAACTCTGGACCCCGCAGAGGACAAACGCGCTTCCCTATAGCCGGTCCCCAGAAGACCGGACCCTTTCTTCTTGTGAAGCAGAGGTCCTAGGCGGAGACACAACGCTGCAACTCAACACTAGCCTCAGGCACGGCAGGGGAATAAAGGACCATGTGGAGGTTAGGGTAAGCAGGAAATAAGAAAAAGAACCGAATTGCACAATCCTCAAAGATAGACTGAGAATAAATTTTTTCTTGGTAAATTGGTACTGATAGATCGTGCGATGGACGCCAGGGGCCGGGTTTACGAGGACGGACATCCACCACCCTGGTCCGCACAAGGATGCTACCATTTACAAAGGAAAGAATTTTCTCTCAGCTAAGCCCGTAAGGATAAAACTTACGGAGGTGCTCAATGTTCCACGGGTTGGGAAGTTGCATGCCCTCCTCCGTAGCTAAGCGAACAAATCTGGGTTGGCATATTTTCGTCACCTTGAAGGGACCCTCCCAACTGGGGGAGAGCTTGTGGAGCCCCTCTCGATTCAGGATACGCCGTAGGACTAGCTCCCCGACCCGGAGCTCCCAACTATGCACGAACCGTTGAAGGTAACGCCAGAGCGCTTGGTTGTACCGTGTATTTCGGACCGCTGCTTGCCATCTTCGCTCGTTGATGAGGTCTAGATCTTGGTGACGCTGCCGCTCCTCCAAGTCCTCATCGAAGGCTTGGACTCGTAGTGAGCCCATGGTGATCTCCGGGGGAAGGCATGCTTCGGCCTCGTAGACCAGGAAGAAAGGGGTCTCCCCGGTCGCTTGGCTGGGTGTAGTCTGGTTCCTCCATAACACTCTTGGAAGTTGGTCAACCCACTTCACGCCATGTTTCTCACGATCATTGTAGGTGCGGATCTTGAGCCCCTGAGGATCTCAGCATTAGCATGCTCCACTTGGCCATTGCTTCAGAAGTGAAACAGAGTTGGATGCCGATGTCCTCGTAGTACTCTTGGAAGTGCTGTCTCTTGAACTGGGTCCCATTGTCGGTGATAATCCGGTTCGGGACCCCGAACTGACACACAATTGACTTGAGGAAGGCACTTGCTGATGCCTTGGTAATGTTGATCACAGGGGTTGCTTCCGGCCACTTGGTGAACTTGTCGATTGCAACGTAGAGGTACCAATACCCGCCGACGGCCCTGGGAAATGGTCCCAAGATATCCAACCCCCATACCGCAAAAGGCTAAGAGGGTGGAATCATTTGCAGAGCTTGAGATGGAGTGTGTATCTACTTTGCATGGAACTGGCATGCCTTGTAGGACTTTACCAACTCAACTGCATCCTGGAGCACTGTCGGCTAGTAAAAGCCATGCCGGAAGGCTTTACCGACCAGCGTGCGGGATGAACAATGACTTCCGCACTCGCCTCCATGGATCTCTGCGAGCAAGTCGCAGCCCTCTTGCTAGGTAATGCATCGCATGAGGATGCCATTGGCGCCACGGCGGTAGAGATCCCCTTCTACCACCGCGTATCGCTTAGCCAACCGCACTATACGCTCAGCAGATGCTTGGTCTTCAGGAAGGAAGTTGTCCTTCAGGTAGTCCCGGATCTCAGAGATCCATGCATCGGGACCTCCCTGAGAAATTGGGTGCGGCTCCACGAGGTCTTCGGGACCCTCGAGGGTGCACACAACCCTTGGTGGACCCCACGGATGGAGCACCGCTGGGACCTCTAGCTTCGAGGTGCTAGTCTAACCCCCTTCATCCAGTTCGGCAGGCTGGGTGGAAGGCTTCAGCAGCCGTCTTTGGAAGACACCCTCTGGCATGGGCGCCTGAGTTGATGGCTTCACGGAGAGTGCATCTGCCGCTGAGTTGCCCTCACGTGGAACGTGTTGCAGTTCCAGTGCATCAAAGTCCTTCTCCAGCTTCCTCACATGGATGAGCTATGCTGCGAGCTGGGGATTGTTGCAACAACACTCCCCCTCGGACCTGCCTGATAATGAGCTGGGAGTCTCCCTTGACTAGGAGCTCCCGGACCCCAGGGATAGGGCCACTGTTCGTCTGAAGATCAAGGCCTCATACTCCGCCATGTTGTTGGTGGCCTCAAAGTCGAGGAGCACCATATACTTCACTTGCTTGCCACTTGGGTCAATGAGGACCACACCAGCCCCAGCCTTCTTGTTGCGTGCGGACTCATGGAAGAAGAGCATCCAGTGGGGTCCGGTGAACAGCGAAGCCCTGACCTCTGGATGTGGGGGGTCCGAACCATGGTCCGGACCCCCTGGGATGCTTGGCGCAGGAGTCCATTCTGCAATAAAGTCGGCAAGGACTTGGCTTTTGATGGCATGGCGGGGCTGGAAATCGAGTTGAAATCCAACAAGCTCTGCAGCCCACTTCGCAATGTTGCCCGTAGCGTTGGAATTGTGGAGGATGGCCATCAAAGGGTAAGAGGTCACCACCACAATCTTGTGGGCCTGGAAATAATGGTGGAGCTTCCGGGACGCAATGAGTATAGCATAAAGGAGCTTATGCGTCTCAGAATACCTGGCCTTTGCTTCATGAAGGACCTCGCTAATGTAGTAGACCGGCTTCTGGACGGTCTTGACTTTGCCAGTGAGACTGGGTCCTTCTCCCTGAGCTGGGGACTCATCGGACCCCAGGTCTTCTGGTTCTTCCCCGGGTCGGGACCCAGCCGGACCCTCCGAAGCAGGGTCGGTTGTCACATTGGTGGAGGCCGGACCTCCACCTCCTACAGGGGGGACCGTGGGGGGCCCCTGCAGGAGTTGCTCGGACCTCTCGGCGACCAGCACCATGCTGATCACCTCAGTCGTCGCTGCAAGGTATGAAAACAGCGTCTCACCCGGGTTCGAAGCCATCAGGACCGGCAGGGAGGTGAGATACTGCTTCATCTCCTGGAAGGCTTGCTCAGCCTTCTCAGTCCATGTGAATGGATCGGACCCCCTCATCAGCTTGAATAAGGGGAGGGCCCTCTCCGCTAGCCTTGAGATGAAGCGGCTGAGGGCTGCAAGGGACCCCCTCAACCTCTGCACGTCCTTGAGACGTGCAGGGGGTCTCATTGCCTCGATTGCCCGGATCTTATCCGGGTTCACCTTGATCCCCCGGTGTGACACCAGAAATCCGAGAAGCTTCCCCGCCGAGATGCCAAAGACACATTTCTCGGGGTTAAGCTTCGTGGAGGTCGGGCGTAGTTTGTCAAAGACTTGAGCTAAATTTTCTAGAAGGGAATTCGATTCTCTAGTCTTGACAACGATGTCATCAACATACACCTCAACTATGTCTCTAACCAAATCACCTAACGTAATATTCATTGCACGAGCAAAGGTGGGTAAGGCATTAAGCAGTCCATATGGCATTACAACATAGCAATAAAGACCATCCACTGTTATAAAAGTTGTATATTTTCTATCTGCCTTAGCCATTTTGATTTAATGAAAACCATAATAGGCATCTATGAAGGACAGCAAGTCACACCCGGAGGTGGAATCTACAATCTGATCTAATCGAGGAAGTGTATAGGGGTCTTTTGGACATGCCTTATTGAGGTTGGTGTAGTCGATACACATCCGAAGCTTCCCATTAGCCTTCGGGACGACGACCGGATTGGCCAACCACACGGGGTGGTAGACCTCTTTGATGAAACCAGCCTGCAGCAGCTTGCGGACCTCTTCACGGATGAAGTTCTGCCGCTCGATGGACTGCTTCCGGGGCTTTTGCCGCACCGGCTTGGCGTCGGGGTGAATCTTCAGATGGTGCTCAATCACCTCCCTGGGGATCCCGAGCATCTGTGATGGTTCCCAGGCGAACACGTCAACATTTGCCCGGAGGAAGGTGACGAGCGCGCTTTCCTATTTCTCTCCCAAGTTCCCACCGATGCGGGTGGTCTGGGAGGGCTCTGCTCCGACCTGGATGGTCTTCACGGGAACCTCGTCCGTATCAGACGGACGGACCTTGGGCGCCTTGGCAGGCACCTTGATGCGTGAGGGTGAAGGGTCGGACCCTTCTGCGCCAACAGTCAGGGCGAGTCCCGCTGCCAGCGCATGCGGCTTCTCTACCGCCGCCACGGCAGGGGTCCGGTCACATTGCACGGTGAGGACGCCAGCAGGGGACGACATCTTGAGGACCAAGTACCCATAATGGGCAATGACCATAAACCGGTACAGAGCCGGTCTGCCAATGATGGTGTTGAAAGGGAGGTTCACCTCCGCAACCTCGAACTGTACGTTCTCTGTGCGGAAGTTCACCTCTGTCCCGAACATGACTGGCATGGAGATGGTCCCCACCGGATAGATAGGATGAGGGTCCACTTTGGAGAATGGGCGAGATGGGGCCAACTTGGACTCCGGAATCTGCAGCTGTCTGAACGCTGCATAGCTGATGACGCGAAGGTCAGCGCCTCCATCGATCAGCACGTGGTGGAGCCTGATGTTAGCAATGGTGGGGGCGGTGACAAGTGGTAGAACCCCAGCCCCCGCCATGTTCTCCGGGCAGTCAGATGGCCCGAAGGAGATGGTGGTGCTCCTCCACCGCTGATGGGGCACCACCTTTGGTGTCCCCGGCTTCACCGAGAAAACTTCTTGGCGAAGGGTTTTGACGTCCCACCGGGAGACGAGCTCCGAACTGCCGCTGTACATGATGTACAACTTCTTGTGGCACTCGTCTCCCCCGGACTCAGAGTCAGACTGGTGGAAGAGACCCTTAAGGTCCTTGTTTGGGGTCTGATACCCTAACTCCCTCTCCGTCGCAGCTGCATCGGCATCGGAGACCTTCTCCTTGCTGGATTGCCGCGGCGGGGAGGAGCCATCCTTGGAGGTCTGGTCTGGCCTCTTGCTGAGGTGCTCCGCAAGTTTCTGGATCTCGCAGCATTCAGCAGTGCTATGGCGGGCCCCAGGATGCACAGGATACGACCTGGGGTCAGTGCGCTGTTGGCGCGGGTGCTTGCCGCGCGTGTTCTGGCCCTCTGCAACCCTGGCGCATTTGTCTGCCAAGGCGAACAAGGTGGTAACAGTTTCCACCTGGTGTGGCGCCAACTTCTCCAGCATCTTCTCATCACGGACCCCTTGACGGAAAGCCGTGATGATAGATGCATCGGAGATACGCGGAATGGTTCCACGTACCTTGGTGAAGCGGGAAATGAAGGCCCGGAGGGTTTCCTGGGCTGCTGCCTCACGGCGTGGAGGTGGGCCTCCACGCCATGCTGCTAGTACGCGCTGGCGAAGTTCGCCGTGAACTGCACGCAGAGCTCTCCCCAGGATTGGATGGATCTCGGAGTGAGATTCATGAACCATGTTCAGGCTGGCCCGGTCAAGGCTACATGAAAGTAACTTGCCATTACGGCATCGTTACCCCTAGCCGCCGTGATAGCGGTGATGTAGACCTGCAGGAATTCCATCGGGTTAGTTGATCCGTCGTACTTTTCTGGCAGGTGTGGCCGAAACTTTGACGGCCAGGCCACCGCTCGGAGGTGGTCTGCGAGCGCTGCGCAGCCCACTCCAGCCACCGGTGCCTGAGTGAGTCCTTGCGGCTTTGGCACAGCCGGGTCAAGTTCGGCCTCGAGGTTCCGTCCCTCGATGCTGAGGTGGCGCACACGCGCCTGCTCGATGGTAACGTGGGCATCCTCTCCCGCATGTCTGCGGTTGAGCTCTGCCCGTAGGTCATCGGTCCGTGCACTCCTCATTGATGGGGAGTGCACAGAGCTGGATGCGCCGCTTTGGCGACGACGCTGCCTGGGCACAGATCCCCCCGCTGAGCCTGGGGAAACCTGTGCCATGTTGAGGAGATGGTCGACGTCGTCACGCCATTACCTCAGCGCGTCGGGCGGGCCGCCGTGCCTGGTGGGTTGTGGAGTAGCTCCTTGGCCGCCATCAATGGCCCGTTTTGAGTGGGCTGTGACACGACCATGGAGGACTTCCCCGCAGCTCGCTGTGGCGCAACAGGCGCCACAACCCTGGATGGAGGACGGCGAGAGGCAAGCAGCGCAGATGATGCCACTTCCTCCCCCATCGGGTGGTCACGGAGCTCAGCTAACTGAGGCATTGTGACCAAGAGCCTTGATCTTGCGCAAACCAAACTAGTCCCCTACCTGGCGCGCCAAATGTCGGAGGAAATCTCCAGCCGGGTAGCAGAATGCACCTGTCTAATCCTAGTCTAGGATGAGTTGCTCTTTTAGCATCCAAATGACGTCCTTCTTTAATTTTATATGGTTCGGTAAAACATAAAGAGTCTGGCGACTAAATTTTTGTCTTGATGCTTGAATAACTTTTTTCTAGTTCCTTAACCTCAACTATTCATCAGTAAATAATTTTAAGAGAATACTAAAAAATAATTTATCCATCATTGCCCCTTCCGGAATCTGGATGGGCTGTCATCTGATTGGTAAAAGAATGGCACAGTTTACTTGATAAATTAGTTCTGTGGTGTGAACTTCTTCTGTGCATAGCTCAAGATAAAATATTTAATTATAAAATATTCAGAGACCCAAATGTTGCTCGGCTGGTTTGTTATTTATGATGAAACTGCTCCACAAGGGTTCAAAGTCCTAGACTCAACCAATGTGCTTATACTTTTCTAGATTTATTTCAAAAATTAACGATATTTTATCATCATGAGTGCTCGTATTTTTTTAAATTTGTTCTATAAATTCACAACGATACTCTCTTAATTAGGGTTCAAAGTAAGAAAACATATTGTACTGTGTTTCGTAAAAGAAAATATTTTCTTTTGTAATTGTCAATAAATACAATAATATGGGACTGATATTGTGGTTGCTAAATTTATGACTAATCACCTCGCAAAAAAAGCAACTAACATAGAATCCGTGCCAATTTATTCCTGTGCGCAAGATCCTGTAGCTGGGCGGACACGAGCAGATGAGTTGGGCAGACACATCACATCTTCTCTCTTGCATACACATGCATATATATACATGCATGAAACACCTGCTCATATCATTGATTATTTGTGGGAATGGACGTGCAAGTGCCCTTGTCCATTGGAAGTGTAAGCGTGTACGTTAACATTCCCGGTGGGGTCGTTTGATCCTGAAGTTGCTTGGTCTCTATCAAGTTATTTATATAATAAAAATTATGGATAAATGAACTTCTACAAGTCCTTTTTCTTTCAGGAAATTTAATTTATATAATTACTTTCTACCTCTTCTGTCTTTGTGGGCTAACAGATGTCCAAGGCCTGTATGATTCTAGAAGATATCAATGATGAGGCTTTCCAGTGCTCGGTCCAATCCATATACCAGCCCAATTTGACACTAAATGTAAAGGCCCAATACCGCCATTGTCAGCCCAAACTTTCTCCAGAATGGCCCAACCTAATTCCAGTTTAATAAATGCTTAGATGTACGGTCTGATATAGTATATAAATATATAACCGTCCTAATATATAAATACATAAGTTGTAACTACGTCTGATTTAAAGATTAAAAAATATATTTAATTCTCTCTATCAACACTGGTATTACTGCATCAATGTACGTGCGTATAAAGAGAACCCGACTTATATTATGAAACTAGTGGTTACAACTTATATATTAAAATGGAGAGAGTATACCTTACCACAAAACAAATCCAATGTATCCAATCACCATGGAGAAAAAAAATACAAGTTAGTGGTCAATTCATTGTCTCCTGTTAAACCAATCACAAACCTGAAATATCACACACACATTTTTATATGCTACCCTTTTCCATTTCACTAGTGAACTTCTAGTAGTATCCTCCGCATCATTCAACGTTTAGTCGATCATTATTAGATATACAATATAAACGATATGGATAGTTAAAGTTTAGCATTAGAGACCACTCTGAGTCAAACCATATCTTATATTTTGAAAGAGAGGGCCTATTATTTTTCGCTATTTTATCCTATTTTACTTATAAGTAGCCAAGAAGCTCTTAGATATCAGAAGCACTACAAGCGATATATATGTTGATTAGTGACGAACTGATATGCTTAAAAAATATAGTGGTTTCATCGTCACAAATTGTGATTTGTGACAATATGGTGACCAACAACATTCTTACTTTGGGTTCGTTACTAAATATATATATGGCACCTATGAAACATCACTAAAAATATCATAAACTGGTCACTATGTTTTTGCCATGCTGTACAAGAATCCGACGTGGTATCCTATACCGCGTAACAGACAAATTGTTCCTTTTATCATAACTATAGGTCCAATTTTGTTTGGTTGAGCCCAATTGTAATAGCCCTAAGCTAATTAAAATGTTAATCATGTCATCATGAGCATCATCAAGTATTAATCATGATTAGAATTCATTTAGAAATGATAAAACTATAATTTTAAGCCTTATAATGGCAGACGGTCCACCCCAATATGACGGACTGTTCTCAATACATGTCAGCACGGCCAACTATGATCAACACGACCAAGTCATGTCTTCACTACTCAGCACCCGCGGACCACGACAGTGCTAGCGAACCGTCTGCTAGCATTGTCGCGGTGCGTATCTAGCACGTTGAACTCTTGCACCACGTATGCCCCACGGGCCTCGTTCATCATCAGCCCGAAATCCACATCCACCTAAGCACTTCCTACTCTCTCTCCCTCCCTACTCACTCAAACTCACTCTCTCAACCAAGCCATAGAGGAGCTCCACCTTCTCCTTCACATTGACACCCCTCCGCCTCGCTGCAGCTTCGCTGGAGGACCGCTGGAGATCGACGCCGATGAGCTACAACACCTCTTCATCTTCTTCCTTGGAGCTAGGAGCTTACCCAAGGTGAATAGGCACATATCTAGTGAATCCTCGTACTCATTACCATCTGTATTATTTTGTGTTTCTTTGAAAGGTGCTCTCAACTCTTCTGGCTACTATCATGATACTCTTAACAATATGAAAGAAAATTGTGCTTATTCGCGTGGATGATCTGAACTTACAACACAGTTTCAAAGAAAGAAGATGCAGAACAGCGGAAATTAATACAAGGTGCTCAAGCTATCTTGGTCTTTTAGTTTAATGTTCGCTAGTGAAGAGAGCATCAGGTTAAAAAACACATAATTCACTGGGTGGATGATCTAAACTTACTAAACAATTTCAATGAAAGAATTTGTGAAAGCAAAAGACTGAGAAAGATGGAGAGTTCCGACTTATCAAACGTGAAAAGGATGTGGTCGGTGCTTGTGCGGCATCATCTCATTTGTACTTGCACTTGGCCAGCATGCAGCCGGTGCCGGCCAACAGGCAGTTGCCTCCACAACTGCTGCCGGACCCTCGTGCAGCGTCACTAGGCCCCATCACACCTAGTTTTTAAAAATAAAACTGAATGCATAACTCTCTTGCCAGTATCAAGTTATATACATATAGCGACATTATAATGGAATAATAAGTAATAATGTCAAGAAAATAAGATTTACAACGACTAAAAAAAGTTTATCAAAGATACACAGCTTATCCTTGAAACAACGGCTCCACACTGTATAGGCAATTGATCGGGGATTGTGTACGCGTAGAACTCAGCAACTTCTTCAGCAAACTTCACAACAACTTCCTGTTCTGAGCATCGTCGATATAGCAAGTGTGAGTGTGTGAGTATACTTATAGTTGATACTCAGCAAGTCTATAAGAAAATAAATGATATGAAAGGCTTAAACAATGATAAGGTTAGCTTACTGACTACGATTATCATTTTAATAAATATTAAATTATTATCAACCTAATTATTATGGTATAAGTATTTTCCAACCCAACAACAGTTGAATCAATTAAATAACTAAATTAAAGTATAGATTCGAATTAGGTTGTCATGTGAGGGTCCAGACCGCACTTAACGTGAGCACGACTGATATATTAGTTTACGCTCAGCAGAGATCGCAAACTTTATCCACAAATTGTGTTACCCATTACGCACTGCTGATCAGGCACTATATTCGAAGTATGACTGCATGGCTACACCGAGAGACCATTACAAAGACTCTCTAAGACTGCCTCCAACAATGGGCAGGCAAATTGGCTATGCATTTCAACATTTAGCTGCCCCCCTGCAATTTGCCTAGCCAGCTAAAACCTTCTGCACCCAACAAAGCAGCTAAAATAGCTGTGGCTGTTGGCCCTATTTAATTTCACGCCAAAGAATGCACGCGTTTTGTTTTCCCGCTTCAACGTCAACCGCGCCGCTGCAGAGCTTGTCCGCGTCGACCACTTGAAGATGAGGTCTTGATGGTTGTGGACGGGGCAAATGCCTCGCGTGCTCCCACCAGCCAGTTTGGCTGTTCTCTCTCTTCCCATGTATTTTGCCCGGCCTGAATACCTGGCCCATTGGAGATGCTACAGTACCCGTCGGCCAGCTAAATTGCCTTTGCCTATCCAAATACCTGGCCTGTTGGAGCCAGTCTAATAAGTAGTAGTCCGCTAAGATTTCAGTCGCTGCATGAGTGAACCTCCCCAAGGCATGACCAAAAACCAAACAAATGTGTACTTGGCTGGCAGCGAACACCTCATCACAGTCCCCCTCTTGCTTTCAAATGACTACTAACAAACTAGGGACATCTAATTAATTAGTCAAGATTAGAGCCTATTAGTTCTTGTGGTGACACTATTATCCTACATGGTCACTCCATGGTTTAATTAATCATGTTATCAAACAAGCCAGATGATCCATAGAGCATTAAATAGTTATTTTAGGTATTGTTCAACATCATTAAACCACCATAACCAAAATGCATCAATTAAGCAAACTAGCCGGCAATAAAGATAAAACCTGGCTTCATGGATATGGATAACAAAGGATAAATTGAATGGGTCCAGCCATATTAATTCATACAAGCATAACTGTAAATAAATATTATTAGGACAGAAGTATGATCAAGTAATATACTGCCTTTATTCTAAAGAATAGCAATTAGAGTCTTCAACACTTGTTCTTGCATCTCTTAATATTTAGAGCACTTGAACTGCGTTCCTTTCTACTCGCGACAAGCATCTGGTACAAACATACAAGAAACAAATAAGCACCACAAGGGACAATACATCAATCAAAAGCAAAGCATTAAAAGAGTGCGCTAAAGGATAAGGCTCAAATCTACGATCGAGAGAACGCAAGAAAAACTGAAAATGGGCTACGGTTGAAAAGATACAGCTATGGAAAGATTTGTGTTATAACAGAAAAGAAATCTATAAGCTGGATTTATTTTAATTAAGAAAATGCATGTAAAAGATATCTAAAAGAAATATCCAAGATTATAACTAACTCAAATTAATTCATATTTGTGAACGCAAGATAAACTTAGTCACATTTTGAAAAAAGAATATCTAGAATCATAGCGAATTTCCGAGAAAAATCTTAAATGTACATTGGAACACAAGGAACTAAGTAAAGTATTTGGAGCTCGTGAAAAAGTTTTAGAAGCTTCCAAAAGTTAGATTACTTTTGGAAGAAAATAAGAATAAATTCAAGAAAAATCTGGTAAATTTCCAAAAAATCATTGATGATGGATGAATGAATTCCAAAAAATATTCACATCCTAAAATTGAAAATTTTGGGATGTGACACCCACCCTTGAGGTAGTTGACAATCCATTGCACTTGGAGTCACCGCCGTGATAGCGCGCCTCCACGACTGCTGCGGACCATCTTTCAACGTCACTAGACCCACCATCGAGATAGTTGGTGATCCATTGCACTTGGAGTCACCGGCGTGATAGCCCACCGTGTCGGTGTTTTTACCGTCGGCCTACCTAGGGATACCCTAAGGTAGGTGTTTATTTGGTGAGGGATCGCCGGATCTGGAACTTGAAGGTGAACGTAAGGACACAAGACACAGATTTAGACAGGTTCGGGCCGCTTAGAGTTGTGTAATACCCTACGTCCTGCTTGGGGGTGTTGAATATTGCGCCCTGCGCTTGGGTGTTGAGCTGCCAGTAGGCGGCTCTCTGTTGGATCTCTCCCTCTTGGTGGCTCTAATTGCTCTTCTAGTTGCTCTGCCTATCTAGGTACCCCTGCCCTCCTTTATATATCCCAGGGGGCGGGATTCCTAATAGGATTACAAGGTAGGAGTCCCAATTGGATTACAGCATATGAGTCCTAATAGGATTACAGTGGAATCCTAGTAGGAATCAGACTTCTTTTAGCTCTCGGGTACGGGTAGCTTTCTTGCGGTACCCAGGGGATCTATCCCTGACAAGCCCCCGAGCTCTTCGTAGCTGAGTACTGCAGACTCTTCGAGTACTTCTGAAGCAGTCTTCGACTTCTTTCGAAGCTCCAATTGAAATTCCTCTTCGAGTACTCTTTTAGCTGCATCGAAGCTATGATGTGCTCATGCCCCGAATTCCTTCTTTTGTATGGGGTGCGATGAATAATCGCACTCCATATGGAGTAGCCCCCGAGCCTTAGGTTGAATCGAAGAATCAGGCTGAGGGTCAAATTAGTCTTGAGTCTTCTTCGAGTACTTTCGAAAAAATAAGTAGTCGATGCCACGTATCCCACAGCCCCCGAGCCTTGAATCCAAATCT